>NC_142929.1:134477021-134562021 GCF_046866305.1 Octopus bimaculoides
AGATGGCTAATTTGCTACCTGACTCCATCATTGATTAATATTGTTCTTTAAAGCTCCCTGCATTAAATACATTATCACTAACTTAACTACTTTGTTTTCCCAGTGGTTAGCATCTCTAAATTATTTATTCTGTAAGGAATTTTTATTTTCATATGCTAACCACAGGACCAACCATTGTGCAATTGTCTTAATGATTCTTTAATAACTCAACAAGAACATTTAAGCTTGCTTTGCTAATGAGATTAGAATAACTCCACATGATAGTTATATACAACTCTACATTGATCTCATTAGTCTCTGGGAGAGAAATTAAAGATTATGGATACTGACCTGCTTTCCTAGAACATAATACAGAAAAAAAATATTATTTCTAGGCCAATGTAAGTTAAAAATCATATCCACAGATACAGAACATCTCAAAGGTCAACTCTGCAGCCAAAAGGTTGACATTACATTCATTCCAAACCAAAGATATAGACATTAAAACAACTTACGATTTGTAGTGGTTTTAGCTGCTCTTAATTTCCTGTAAAGTCTGAAGAGAAATAGAATAAGCAGTGAACAGACAAATAAATATATCTCAGAGAGAGAGAGAGAGAGGGAGAGAGAGAGAGAGAGAGAGAGAGAGAGAGAGAGAGAGAGAGAGAGAGAGGAAGGAGTATTTTAGTGGAGATGTTTATATTTTCCAACAATAAATGTAGATGTGCATATGAACGTAAGGTACATGGCATACTGTAATCTTTGTATTTGTCAGGATGGCAATCCTTTAGATTTAATTTCTAAATGTATATATTTTAAATGGTAAACTAGTTTATCATTTAATGTATAGCGTACATTGGTGTGACAGTCAGAATTTCACCAGAGCAAATAGAAGTACATTGGAGTAGATACCATATTGAGAAATATACATTGTTACTCAATCTGCATACCAAAGAAAAACATAATAGCATGCTCAACAACACTCATGTTGAAATCATTTCAATACATCTATATGACTCTTCATTTTAACAAATACAGGAGTTTACACAAATAAATGAATAGAAACCAATAAGAATAATGCAGGTAGAATGGATAGACTGCATCACCACTCTAGGTTATGTGTGTGGGGACTAACTACAGTGTGTGTGTGTTTGTCTGTCTGTATGTATGTATGTTTTAGCCAAGGTTATAACCACAGGTCCTCTTTTAGGATCTCAAAGAGGTGCAATGTTATAGTATTACCCAGCAACATATGGAGATTAAAAGAAGAGAGAACACCATACAAAATTAACTGGAAGCTGCTGGAACAATCTGGGCCATACCTCAATGGAAGCTGCACACTTTGCTTGGCAAAGAGGACAATGACTGCAAAAAATTTGCATGATCTAGATGCCTTCTTGAATTCAAATAGTGATGTTTTTAGCTGATGCCCTCATGACAGAAAATTTGCTTTGGAAATGTGGTCTTCTGTGTTTGCAGAATTCACATACACAAACTGACCCATTTCAGCTACAGCTGAAATAGTTCAAGGGGAGATAACTCTTCTTTTTTTCTCAAATGGTTTCTTATTTCAGTTTTTCCACCACCAAACTGACCAAGACTGTATATTTGCTTCCACTGGTAAAGAAGCTATGTGCTTCCAGGCAGTAGGTCAGATGAGTTGCCTATATTGCTAAGTGTAATAGTAAATGTGAAGCCAATGGTAACTTTCTGACTGGTTATATGCCATAACCAAGGATATACTACTCATATGTACATAAAATAATATATAATATACTATATATATATATCATCATCATTTAACGTCTGTTGTCTATGCTGGCATGGGTTGGACGGTTTGACCAGGGCTGGTAAGCTGAGGTGCTGCACCAGACTCTAGTCTGATTTGGCATGACTTCTATGACTGGAGGCTCTTCCTAACACCAACCACTTCAAGAGTGTAATGGGTGCTAGTGAGTGCCACTGGCATTGGTGCCAGTTGCAAGCACAGCATATTACCAAAGGTCTCAGTCATTTGTTATTGCTTCCATAAGGTCCAACACTCGAAAGATGCTGCTTGCATGCCACCGGCATGGGTGCTAGTTATGTAAAACTAACTCACAAAGAGTCATCAGTCTCGCAAGGCACTGTATAAGGCCCGGAGAGGAGACTAAGCAAATATCCAATCAGACTTGCTCGTTGTTATCCAATAGATAGAAAAACACAATATGCAGCTACAAGCAGATCATCTGTGCATGTTGTTCACCTTGGAATGGCAGAAATGTTTTTCTTGGATCTGAGAGACTACCATTAATTAATAAACATCCAACTATCTTATGGTTTTCAAAATAACTACAGAATATCCGTGGGTACTGTTGCTAGTAATGCTTCTCTTTTATCAGCTATAAGCTCTTTAAAATGTGTTAATAAAAAAGGTAACAAAAAGAAGGAAAAAGATTAATGTAAATTTTAAACTATTGAAATAACAACATAGCAACAGAATATTGTCTTGTTTTATGTATTTTATCAAAAAACACCTCCATTCAGTGGTCCAAATCACTTGACAACATATATCCCATGCCAATTTGGTTACATTTACTTACCTTCCATAGAATCTATTTTGGGGTGATGCCTGAGATTTCAATATTTTGTAATTTTCTTAACCATTTTAATAACAAATCCACCTAAGATTGCCTCTGGTTCTATGATATAAACTTCCCGTTTAAAGTAATCTAAATGAGATCTTTCATGTTAAACATCACTTTAATGATAACAAAGTTATTTTATTAAATTCTTTGTTAAGTTCAAACTTAATTGAAACAAAGGCCATTGTATTTCAACAGAAATAAGTTAAGAAAAGGCTTAAACATTATTTTAAAATATGAATGTCCTGTGGATCATAATTCTCTCTGTTTCAAATTTTGTCAATGCAATTTCATTAGCTGCAACCAAGGCATACTACCTGAATGCATAACTTACTGTTTCTGGAATTTCACTATATTTTGAACACTATCATTCAAATGTTATACAAAGTCTTAAGAGTCTGCACAAATAAAGTGAGCTCGCCAGTAAGCAGTCCAAGCCTTTTGTTGACCCAACCCAAGAGGGGCCTAACACAACACACTCATTTTGCAGCTTAAAGGTACTAATGTGTATAAAATATGTGAGCCAATTTAAAAAAAAAAAACAACTGTACTCCAATTCTCAAATAAATTTGACTCCCTTCCACAATATTACAATTTACTATTGGAAAGTCATCCTAAATTTCAATGTTACAAAACTTCTAAGCAATATTTTTCCTCATCTATGAATGTATTTTAACTTTCATCTTAGAACACAAAAGCTTCTTTGAATTGAAATCAATCCATATAAAATTTTCAAAAGTTTATACTTAGGAAATATTTAAAAAATGAGTTCATCAGTTTAAGAACTACCAACCTGCGACTACTTGTATAAAATAGAATCAGCATAATGATCAATATGAAAACCAACACCACAATGACCGCGATAAAAATTATGAAATTCTTTTCATTGTTGTCAACAATTACAGGTGGTTCAGATTCCTAGAAGAGCAAGAAATATCAATCAATAATGATTTTTTACAGAAAAATAAACATAAACATAAAAATCACATAAGAGTGATATCAATAATTAAACAATAATTTCTAACTGAGGCAGAGATTCAGCAATTTGTTGGATGGGGATTAGTTGATTAAACTGATCCTTGTACTTCATTGGTACTTAACTGATACTTTATTACATTGCCTCAATGTAATAAAGGTAGTTTGGACAAGATTTGACTTCAGAATGTAAAGAACCAATGCAAACACCACAAGGATTTTGTCTCTGACACTGTAATGATTTTGACAATCAACTGCCCTAACAAGAACAACAGAGGCAACAACAACAAAAACAACAGCAACAACCTGTAAAGATTACGACTGTGGTAATTGGTGCATTAGAGACTGCAAATGAATAAAAAAGACTGGAATGGAATCTCCTGCAGAGATTCTATGGAAGATTTGTCTCTTAGGAGCAGGGACGTTCATTAGAAGGGTTTTGAACATTTCATGTGGATATCTAAAATTACAGGTAGTAACATGCAACCTATGTAAATTCTACCAGGAATTAGATTCATTCTGAGTCAAAACGATAATAATAATTATGATGATTTCTTTTATTTGCCACCAGAGTGAATGATGAAGGGGACAATACAAAGACAGACATAAGGTGTGGGGGTTTACATATAAGGGAATGTAAAAAAAAAAATTAAAGGAAAAGTATACATGGTATACATTAAAAAAGGGAAATATACATAGTATATAGCACTAAGAAGAAGAAAGAATAAAAAAAAGAAAAGTGCAGTATGCAGTCCTTCTGTATCAGGAGGACCTCTAGGAATAATCAAGGAACCCCACCATCCAAGATCACCCTGAATACCAAGGACAAGTGCTCTTTCCCACTCCTTTCCTCCAACTCACTGGTCTACACTTTGAGCAGTACCATCCACTCTTGTAATTTTTCTAACTTTCACCCACCTTTTGATAAATTCACTTGAGGACAGCACCTCCCTCTCAACCCCCAATTTCCTTTTCAAGTGAAACTTGAAACAGTTGAGGGTTTTACCAAAGAAGAATGAATTTGTCCTCATTCCTTTCAGCCTCATCCACCAAACAACTGCTTTTGCTACAGCCAACAGGCAAAGGAAAAATGCCTTGACTGTCCAATTAAAAGTGGGCAGCAGGGCAATCATCACTATGGACTCAGACGACAGACAGATTCATCCCACACGACAGCAGTTGTTTGACATAACTCCACATGTCAGCAATGCCCAGACACTGAACGAGTGCATGAAGAATGGTTTTGTTGCTCTGTGTGCACCTCAGACAAGACCGTCTGACAGCACATCCATGCCTGTCGAGTTTATCTCAAACTAGTAGCCCACCCACTTCCTGGTAGTATTACCAGGCCCAAAACATCTGGAAATAGTCCCCGACCAGTTCATTTTCATCAATGCCTAGGGCCTCCCAATTTGTTTCAGTCATTAGACTGCAGCCATGCTAGGGCACCACTTTGAAAAATTTTTAGTTGAATGAGTTGATTCCGGTACTTATTCTTTTTGCTAAGCCTTGTACTTATTCTATTGGTCTCTTTTGCTGAACTGCAAAGTTACAGGCTTGTAAAGGAAAACTGCCTTGCCTGCCTGATTAAAGGATGGCAGCAGGGCAATCGTCACTATGGACTCAACCATGACAGTGTGAAACGTGTAACACAAAAGGTTAATGAGATCCTGAAGTATATTTCAGTGAAAGCTTTATCAGTAACAATTGACTTGATTAGATCCACTTCAATTTTAGTAGGTGAACTGGTTGGAAAAAAAGAGAGGAAATCAGGCAGACATGAGGAGCCATGGTAGAAGCAGAAAATCAAAGGTATTAAATTCTTGCTTAAACATCTGAGTCACATGGAAGAATGGTCCAAAAGGCAATTGAAACATACTAAAGAAAGTGTGAGGAAATATCTTGAAACAACACCATGTTGAAAAGAAAGGGTTCAAAACTGTTATTGAAACCCTAAAACAATGTATTCTGGAAAAAACATCAAAACAGGTTATTCACAAATAACCAATGGAAGTTTCTTAAGAGTTTAGGTGAAGACACAGGAGATGAATTATCTCCTGAAGCAGAGAAAACCTGCCAGTTTTGTGATAACACCTGGGGGCAAGAAGTTTCCCACAACCACAGTGCTGGGTGGATTAATTTCATGACATCTGAATTCCATCATCCTGAGGTTCCAGTGCAGGATCATGTATGCACAACAACAGAAAATATAATTAACATATGTATCAAAATTGCCAAACTAGAGAGCAGCAGGTGGAATCCAAGGCTAATGGCTCAAGTGGTTTAAGTCAACACACAAATGAACTGGTTTAGACAATCGCCTATAGAGTGGTGCAGTTCTAGAATGGTTTGTAGAGAGGAAAACAACATTGTTGATGAAGGATCAATCAAAGGAAAATGAGGTTGGTGATTACTGACTCGTTGCTTGTCTTAACCTTTTATGAAAATGTTAACAGGCATCCTTGAAAGGGAAAATATATACATTCCCTGTGGAAAATAATCTACTTCCAGTAAAACAAAAGGGATGCTCAAAAGAATCCAAGGGCACTAAGGACCAGCTTGTGATAGACAAGGTCAGAATGAAGAACTGAAAATCGTACCAAAAAAACTTGTGCATGGCCTGGATAGACTTTTAAAAAACTTACATGTTGCTGCATTCATGGATTCTGGAAACACTTGACATGTGTGGAGTAGCTGAGAACCTGCATGCACTGATCAAGAACAGCATGCCTAGTTGGAAAACATGTCTTTTCTGTAACAACCAGCACTTAGCCAATGTAACAATCAAAAAAGATATCTTCCAGTGAGATTATTGTTCACCTTTGCTATTTGTTACAGCCTTGATCCCCCTTCCTATAGTTCTAAGCAAAGTGAACATGCACGATGTGCTGAGGAAGAATTGACTTCATCTCAGCTACCTTCTCTTCATGGATGATTTAAAACTGTTTACAAAATCTGAGCATGAAATGGAGAAGCTGGTTGAGATTGTACAGATGTGCAGCAAAGAAATATGAATGGAATTGGGGATCTCAAAATGTGTGGTGCTCACTTTGTAATAGTGGGAAAGAGCAGAGTGTAAGGGCATAGAACTGCCAAATGGAGGGCAAATGGAAAACCTGGATGGTGATGGGTACCTTGGACATTATCTTGCACAGAGAAATGAAAGACAAGGTCACTACTACATATTTGAAGTGCTTCAAACTTTTCTTGGAGTCAAAACTCAATGCAATGAACCTTGTGACTGCTGTCAATGTAGCAGTCCACTATAGTGCACCCATTCTGAAATGGAAGCAAGCAGAGATTGACCAACTCGGTCACACTACCTGAAAGATGAAGACAATGCATGGTGCCTTCTATCCTAAGGTGAACTTACACAGCCTATACATGAAGTGATGAAAAGGTGAATATGGCCTGATTGGCATATGGGAGTGCATCAACAGTGAAAGAAAAAATGTGGCAGAGTATTTGGTAAACAGCAAACAAGACCTGCTACAGTATGTTGCTAATGCAGAATGATTTACCAACAATGGAGTGATAATGATAATAATAGTAATAATGATAAGAAAGGATAAAATGTCTGGTGTGTTGGGAAGCTGTAAAGATAAAAGTACACACAAATACTGCCCTACCTCAGTTTATAAGAGACATGAGTTTACACAGAAACTCTAGTGATAACATAGTAAATGAGGCAGTGGTTCAAGAAAGAAGTGGACAAGTAAAGAGAACCACGTAGTGATGCAGTGCTTCCTGGCAAGTGAACCCAAAGTAAGGAGTTACAGAAAACATGTTACCATTTTGTGTTTTAAAAAGGGAGGGGGTGAAGTAACAGAGCAGATAGGCTAATACTATTAGGAGAAAAAAATTGATGACAGAATTGGAGGCAGAAGAGATCACAAGAGAACTAAAAAAGAGAGAACAAGAAATAGAACATAGGTAATACAGTTCAAGCCAAAGAAGAGCCTATAAGGAAAAAATTAATAGCACCACTGATTAACATGGGAAAATTGACAACAGCAATTTAAGTGAGAAAGATCAGAAAATTTTAGATGAACTGAAGGAAGCAATTAGTAAAGAAGAAAGAAAAAGATTACCAGCATTAAAAGGTGTTAATAGAAGGAAATTATTTGATATTGCTAGGAAAGTAGATTCTGTTATCAGTCAGATACATACAAAAAATATAGATGACACTAACTTATTGGCATTGGCCTAGGAACTGAGGTGTGCAGGGGGTGCAAGCACATCAACTAAAATTTTTGTAGAGTGTAAAATCAAAATTTGCACCCCTACTTTTTCTTTGGTTTAAAAAACTGAGTAAAACATGATTTGTAAAAAGTAACTTGAATTAGGTTTCTTCTCAAAGAACAAAGAAGATAAATCAATAAATCAAAAAGCATGTCCTTATTTGTGAAACGTTTTGGGTTTGAGTTTGCATCCCCTAAGCAAATTTTGCTCCCAAGCCAGTGCTTATTGGTCTGTGCAAGAGGGGTAAAATTAGGAAAGAGCAGATGTGGGAAAACAGATTAGAAAATAAAGCGAAGACTTCAAGACAAGTTCTGAGTAGAATAGAAGCCTGGAAACAGGGCAAGTAAGGAAACACAAGATTTAAATCTTCTCTTGAGAAAAAATACTTAGTCAAAGAGAACAGATTTGGGATAGTCCTGAAAGCACTCAACAACATATTATAACAATAGCAGGTAAACCTTCCAGATATCAGAAAAGAATAGATAACAGATTGTTTGAGACAGGCAGAGGAGATTTTATTGCCAAATAAAAATAGTGTATAAGAAACTACTGAAGATGAGGTCCATACTGCAGAAGAAGCTAGAAAGTTCTGCAGTAATATTCGAGATAAGCCAGTCAATCATAATGGAGATGCAGTGTTGTTAAAGAAAGTGAGGGAAGAAGTAGTTAGAGAGAAGCAGCTAGATCTAAAACTAACCAGTGCATTAATGAGAAAAGTGTTAGGAAGAATGCAAAACTGGAAGGGCTCAGGACTAGATTTTGTTCAAGGATACTGGTTAGAGAAATTTAGTAGCTTACATGGGAGACTGAGGGAAGAACTTCAGGATTGCCTGAATGGCAAAGTTGTACCTAATTGGATGACTAGAAGGAGAAGAGTACTCCTAATAACAAAAAAAAGGGCTAGTAATATTTGACCAATCACTTGCTTAACATTGATGCGAAACCTATTTACAGGCATGCTCTCAGAAGCATTTACAAGCACTTTGACAGCCAGAATTTACTGCCAGAAGAACAGAAAGGTTGCAGGAAGCAGGCTAGAGGAACACATAATCTATTATACATAGACAAAGCAGTTCTACAAGAAGTGAAATCTAGAAATAAAAATTTAACAATAACACGGATATTAGTCATAAAAAGGGGACAGATAGTCAGCAGTGAAAGAATTCAATTACCAGATGGCCAGATATTAAAATCACTGAAAGAAAGAGCAAGTTATAAGTATCTAGAAGAGTTAGAATCTGACAGAGTACTAACTATAGAAATGAAGGTGAAAATTGAAGAGTACATCAGAAGGGTGAAGAAGTTAATGCAGTCAAAACTAAATGGCTCAAACCTGGTGAAAGCTGTAAGTACTTGGGCAGTATTACTACTTAGATATTCCAGTTGCTTTTATAGTTTGGACCAACTCTGAATTAGCAAATCTAGACAGAACTAGGAAAAAATTCAATATGAATGAAGGACTTCATCCAAGAGCAGGAGTAGCAAGGCTATATTTACCTAGAAAGGAAGGTGGTAAGGGTTTAATATCAATAGAAGACTGTGTGGAGTTAGCTAAAGTAAATATAGTCTCCTATGTAGGAAAGAGTGAGAAAATTTTATTAAGAGCTGCTAGAGTAAAAGTAAGTGTTAAGGAAACCAAAAAACTAAATGAGGTTAAAAACTAGAAAAAAGAAGCAACATAATCTGACAGGCAAAAGAAGGCTTTGCATGGTAGGTTTCCAAAGACAGTGTCAGAAAATAGAAATAGTGAGACATGATTGTGGTTGCAGAAAGGAAGGCTGAAAATGGAGACAGAAAGTTTGTTAGCAGTAAAACAAGATAAAAGCCAAGATAGATAAAAAAAACCTGGTAGATTTCCCATGTAGGGTATGTAAATCAAAATAGGAAAGTGTTACTCATATAGTAAATGAATGTAGCTTGCCTGCACAGAAAGAATACAGGAAAAGAAATGACAACCTAGGAAGAATAATCCATAGGGAGTTATATAGAAAGCTAGGATTTGACCATACTAATGTATGGTTATGAACATAAACTTAGTAAAGTGTTAGAAAATAGGATTTTAACATTCAGACTAACGGAGTAATAAAATCTAAAAGGTGTGAAGGTAGTGGTGGTGGTGGTGGTGTTAGTGTTGGTGACGGTGAAAATGTTGATGATGTTGATGATTGTTTCTACTTTCAGCACAAGACCTGAAATTTGGCAGGAAGAAAACTGTCAATTTGTATATCAACCCCATCACCTGGCTGGAAGTTTATTTTATCTCCCTTGGAAGGATAAAAGGCAGAGTTGATCTCAACAAGAGTTGAACTTTTTCTGACAATTCATAATTTCAATATATTAATATAAAAGATTAAATTATTATTAAACAAGATGTTACACAGAACTATTTAATGAAAAACCATATAATATTGTTAAATGAAACAATGTAAATCTATATATACTGGTGAAGAAGCTAATGAAGCATATAAAGTGATCTTTACACTAGTATATGTGATTATACCAGTTTGTAAATAACCAAATCAAGCATTAACATTGCTGAAGACAAGTATCTTTTAAAGAATAGATCTTATTTCCTGTGTTCCAAACAAAGCTTCTTGTTATCTATACGACCCCTGCATCCTGGTGAAAATATCTCCAATCTTTACAAGAGGAACACAAAACATTTACCATTCAAAATCTGAAATCAGTTTCCTACCTTAACTTTTTCTACTGAGAAACTTCGAAACTTCTCTGCATTTAAAACTGTTTGCATATCAAGGATTCTATATATTAATGAAAAAAAAATCAAACATGAATTTAGTAGTTTCTTCATTTCTACATATTTTCTACATAAAGCAAAGTAAAATTCATTATATACTTATTCATATGCTGGAACTTCGTATAAATATATAAGTATCTTTTTATTGTCTTAGAAGGAACAGTTTGCCTTTAAGAAACAACACATGCATTGGTTCTATTCCATTTCTTTACTCAACTAGAGATTCAATTAACCAATAAACTAATTGGTTTTTTGAGACATCGTACAGTCAGTCAATCAATCAGCTGGTTTGTCAAAATCTTTTCATCACCATTTTCCATCTCATCAAATTTGCTCCTTTCTCTCCAATGAGGTAGACCTGAATTTTATTGATGAGACTGCATATAGGGATTAAAGTCCTTGGTGAAATAGAACCAGCGTGTGTAGTTCTTATTAGCAAAATGACCCCCACCAAAAAATACAAACAACATCTGTTTCAATATACAATTTTGCATCATGAATCTTGCAAAAATGAAATAAAAGCATTTTATTTAATGACAACATTTTCAGTAATTCCAAGGCTCACCTTTACATATTTTTATTATTTTTGGAAGCAAATAAAAACAATATTTGATTGTCTTTACAGAACACAATGCTAAAATACATATGTTTAGTTTAAAAGTCTCATGAAATACCTTATTTGTGTTTTAACCTGCACTCTAAGAGTAAATAGTCAAGTATTTTACTACTCAGGTTTTGTGTAAATCTAATTCTCAAACACATATAACACACTTCTTTTGAAAAATAACATGAGATTTCACGAAAGTCTCTTCATTGTGGGTTTGCTAAGAGTCAGTTAAATCAAAGAATTTACACTCAGAATATCAGTCACCTCAAGTTCTTTAAGTACTTAAGGTAAATATAACATATAATTACTCAGTTATCTTTTATCTTTGCCTTTCTAATCTGTATTGTAAAACATGCAAAGTTACAATTACCAGCAAAATCTTAGAATACAGTAAGCTCACATTATGATACTTGATTCTCTACAATCACATTATAGTATATAATACTAGCCAAGATTGAAGTATGGCCTATCTCTCAAACTTTAAGTCAGTAAATTTCATGTCACATGTTTCTTCAAGGGGAGTTGGGTGTAACTACTCAACAAAATAGAGTTTTTCAATCACCAGCTTTTTTATTAGTGGTGAATTGTTCTAACCTTAAAACTGAGTTTCAAACTAAGAAGTATTTAGTGATTATAACCCAGAGAAACACCACACTAGTCTTTGATAAACTATAAAAAATAAACCGAAAAGCTTATATTTCATCCAATTGCCTAGTCCTATTCTCTAAGAGAATGAATAAGGCAATAAATTTTAAATTTGTCACTAATTAGTCCCAAAAGGCTTTTTTTTTTTTTTTGCAAAGAGTATATTTTCTTGTATTAGTTTGATCCAGAGGCATGGGCAATGCCCAAGGCCCTTGCAAAATATTCAGGACCACTAAGATTGGTGTGATTAATGTTCTTTTTCAGGAAATTTGAAGGAAAAAACGTACAAGGATGCAATTTAAGAGGGGTGGCATTCTGAAAGAACTAAATATAGGGATTAGTGCAAGGCAGGTAAATGGATGGGGGTGGTAAACACAATATGGGAGATGAAAGGATAAGAGGCAAATGCACTGGAAGCGCCACAGTATAAGTTGCATAAGACCAGCAATCTTCAAGAAACTGCAGCCAATGTAGTAGCAGGAGAAAAGACACAGGGAGGGGACAGCATGTTTGTGAGCCAGAGTAGTTGTGTGATGGTGAATAACTTCATGTCAATAGAGTCAAATGGCTTTTTTTGTTAGGATGTACATTAGAAATTATAGATAGCTATATTGACAGAATGTAGGAATTGCTTAATCACCACTTCACAATGTACATGGCCAATTCTCGGCATTTCATTCCACCTACCTGTGAATAGGTACAAAGCAAAGAGACAGATTACATCTGTAAACATTAAAAGCAGGGTTCAGACCATTATAATTATAGCTTGGTGAGTGATGAGTTCCATCACAGCACATTTTACATATACCAGATGAGACAGTCTTCAATAGGGCTCCTAACATTTATCGGGTTATACAACTCATGGCTACAGCTAAAAGGAAACAAATATAACTTGATATTATACACAAATTTTTAAATCTAAAAGAGCAAATGTTCAATATTTTACCTATTTTTATGCTGGACATTTTCTCAGATATATAGAAAAATGGTTGGAAAGTAGGCTTTAGTTTGAACAGAGACATGTTGTAAACTAAGAATACAAAGCTATGCCTGATACAAAAGTTCTATCCCTATATTTTGAATAATATGTTTATTAATTTTAAGACAAAAATAGAATACTAAAACTGTGACTCACTTTAGTAGCTCTTTAGGAGGAACTACCTTTTTAGTTGCATTATTAACTGCATATAAAACCAAACTTGTCCTACAATGATAAAATAAAATGAAAAATATATTCATAAAATGCAAAATAACAACATTACACACATACAGAAACCCAATCAATCAGGTAGATATCACCTTGTCAAACTAAGTTATTTACCCCCTTAAAATTGATCACAACATCGTAAGCTAACCATTTTTCTCTCTCCCTTCAAAATATTATGATTCCTCTTTTTGTTTTACTTTTTGTCTTTTCTTTCTTCCCCATTCTTTTTTCTAGTATCTAGAGACATCTCCAATTATAGATGAAGGGACAAGTTTCTAAGTTCTACAACACATAGAAGAGTCGAAAGGGCACACAAATCAAAACTTCTGTTAAATTACACACACACACACAAAACCATGACTATATGATTGAGAAGCAAGTTTCTTAACCACACAGACATGTGTGTATGTGTGTGTATGCATGTAAGTATGTATGCATGTATGTACAAAGGCAAGTCAAAAGTTTTGCAATATTTGCATACAGGTTAGTTTGTTAGGTGTTTCTATTGTATACCTGAAATAGTTCAAGCTGTGGAAGGTAATGCTGAGGTTGGTAGCATCATGGTAGTGCAGTGATGTGTTGTACATTGTTTCCCTCCACATGTGATCTGAATGTGCAATGAAGTCTAATTTAGGAATATATGCTTTGTATGTTCAAACTGGGCCAAAAACATTTGTTGCACAAAACGTGAAGGTGCAGTTGATCAGGGTACAGTAACCAGATGATTCAAGAACTCCAGCTCAGCAGCTTCAGTCAAAACGTCTAACCCTTGCCAGCATGGAAAGGAGACACTAAATGATGATGATAATGATGATGACATGATAAATCTATATATACATATATGTGCATATGTATGTATATTTATACAAACATATTAGTTCAGCATATATTTACATCAACTGCTTTAAACCATGCACTGTTTATTTATGTAAATTGTCCTCATTGCAAGGTCCATAAATTCAACAAAACTGGCATAGCTGGATGCAACTGTAAATTCCGTGAAGGATCAGAAGAATTTGCTGAAAGTGTATGCAGTTGATAGGAAGTTATAGTGGAAATGGTGGTGTAACCACCAAAACTGCTGCTTTTATACTATTATGGGAATGAAGTCTTGAACTAAGTTGGAAATATTTACATGAAGAGTATAATAAACCTATCAGATTCCTTGAAATTTGCACAGTGGCCTCTATTATCAATTCTGTGAGTGATAATGGCTATTTATATCAACCAGAAACCAAGTAGGTACAAATCTGCAGCAGATAGGTTTGCGTATATTTTCATCATCTGATTCAAAGCAAGTACACAGTGCATGTAAATTTACGCCAACCGATGTTATGAGGTTAATTAAAATGGTTTCTGCTTTGTTATGTGTTTTAATTCCATCTTTAATATTATATGAAGACTAAAAATCCTGAGGGAACACACGCACGCACACACACACACACACACACACATACACACACACAGAGCAGTAAAGCCATTATATAAAATAAGAAAATACCTGAGAGGATCAGGTTCACCTTGATCATTTTGGAGGACATCAAGTTTGCCAGGAACAATTTCATATTCATCTCCCACAACTGATTGAAGAAATCTAGAAACATATACACATACAAACATTAGAGATGGAAGTAGTATTAATGGCAAAAGCAATCTTTATACCCTACTAAACATGGATATATCATTAAAGCATTGAATATTGTGGTATTTGCCTTGAGAGGTCTTCTCATATAGATATACAATGCTAAAAGCACTTACATACAACCGAGCAGACAAGAACTTCCAGATCACATAATTTCAGAATTCTGTACTTCTGAATTCTGTACTTCAGAATTCTGAAGAGAAAAACCACTATTAAATAATTCAATAATGAAGAATTAAATCTATTCAAAAATATAGTCACTCGTCAGGTCTAAAATAAAATAAAAATAATAATAATAATAATAATAATAATAATAATAATAATAATAATAATAATAATAATAATAATAATAATAATAAAATCAATTTACATATCGTAACTTACAATAAATATCAAATAAATATATTTAAAAAATAACAAAAAAAAAATACTCATTTTAACAATAAATAAATAAATGATCGAAAAACATTAAACAATATTCCTTAAAATAAAATAACTTATCTTTTCGAAGAATTGCTGTTAAACTAAAATCTTAAACATAATATGCAGAACTTAGCGTTTATAAGAAATATATCGCATGAAAATACAGCATAAATAAAAAATTATGGAATAATGAGATAGAAATATGTATTTAAACCGTTAAGATGACATAATGTATTTTAGATGTGAGAATAAGAAAAAAATTTAGCTGTAGTATATCATTTACTTGAAGATTCTAAAGTCTAAATAACTTATATCTAAAATCCATAAAATACATTATATATAATATACATTAATGAAGCTAAATTACAATAATTTAATCTATTTTCATTAATTAATTTATTTATTTAATTATAAACATCTTATTCTAAATATGTAATATATCCTTTATAATCTCGTGCTAATTTATACACATTTTGATCTTATTCTAAATATGTAATTTATCCTTTATAAGAAGAAATAATATTATCAACATTATTAGTAGTAGAATAACCAACTCAAAATTATCACTAGAAAAAATGTTATTATATTTTTTATTATTTCTAAGGAATACCTTAATTATATTTAAAATCACTTTAATAATGTTTGTTTTAACTTTAACTCCATAAGGAATATTGAACCAAATTTTGTTCTTATTATTTATATTATTGCATTTATTTTACATATAAAATTTATTTATTTATTTTTTATATATTTATTTGATATTTATTGTAAATTACAATATGTAAATTGATTTTATTATCATTATTATTATTATTTTTATTTTTATTTAGACCTGATGAGTGACTATATTTTTGAATAAATTTAACTGTCGATTGATTTGATTATTAATCGAATTAATAATTGAACTGGTTTTATTACTTATCTATTTGAAAATATAGCCACGAAACGTGCGTAGTCATTCTTATACCATTTACTAGTTATTTTTTTATGTACTTTATAAGGTGTTTATGATATATTTATTTTCTAAAGGGTATGAATTACATTCTTCATTATTGAATTATTTAATAGTGGTTTTTCTCTAAATTATATGCAAATATTTTATATTGGGAAATTTGGTTTAGTTTTGCTAAATTGAATTTTTCCCTGTAAGTTTGGATTTTATTCCCTAAAATTATTATTATTATTATTATCATTATTATATATATATATATATATATATATATATATATATATATATATATATATATATACACATATAGAAAGCAAATATATTTTATTCTAAACGAGTGAAAATATAGGAAAAATAGAAGTTGAAAATGCACTGAGAATAGTTAAAATATGTTTAATTAAAATATTTGAAGCTTTAACTGGTTTCACAGTTTACACTGATTTTCAAAAAGTTCAAATAGAAAGACGTGGCTTATGTTGCAGCTGTCTTGCTTCTGACTAGTGTTTGAAGTTTGCCCTGTTATAAGGAGTTTATGGCTCAAAGTAGTATATGTTTTGAAAAGGATTTGATTCATAGAGGATAGTAACATGACTGGTCTTAGAAACTTTTGTAAGTTCCCTATGTTAGTCTCAAGCGACAATGTTTGGCATTGTAAGTTAAGATTGACACAGTTGACTGAACAAGTCCAAACAAACAATGCTCTGAATGTTTTCTGTCACATCATTAAGTTTATAAACCTTTTGTACATTTCCCACTATGACCATGCGTTAGTATCACGTGACAGTATATTTTGCATCTAAAAAGAGGGCCAACATGGTTGAGTGAACATGTTTAGTTATAATCTAGACAGACCTAATCTAATCTGTCTGGTGGGAGAGTGATAGGAATCATTTGTATATAGTCCAACTGGTTAAAGCTTCAAATATTTTAATAAAAAATATTTTTACTATTCTCAGTGCATTTTCAACTTCTATTTTTCCTATATATACATATATACATGCATACATATATATATATATAGTGTTTATATACATATATACATATAAATATGTATATGTGTGCACATACACAGACACACATTCAAACAATACTATATACAATGTAGTTCTGTATATATAGATGTAAGAAAAAACATCAGTGTCCTTACTTTATAAATTCTGGGTTTTGACTCCTAACTTGGTCAATTGGCTTTGCAAACACAATGTTGACCTCATTAGCTACAGATAAAATATGAATCTGTAAAAAGCAAAATATATACATTTCATTAGATATTATAACAAATGACAAGAAAATATATGCATCCCATGTAAAAACCAATCCTATCTCAGTAAACATTTAAGGATCTCTTATAATAATTTAGCCACTGGTCATTAGGGTCTGGCGATACATGTGTAAATTATATATGTAATGAATTCATAATAAAGGAGAATAGAGATTTATATCCAGTTTTATTTAGCAGCTAATTACTTCTTTTCATTTCTGCACCTACACATGTTTCTGCAAAATTTGCATTTTTATGTGCACTTATTGTTAGTTGCCACTTCTTTAGATCAGATAAAATCTAAATTAAATACAAATCAACCAAAAATACATGTGGCATTGTCATTGTTCCAAAAATAGCCTGAATTGTGACCTTTCAAAAGCAAGATGACTAACTGTCCAAAGAATTTTAGTATTCTGCAGTCATTGACCATCCTTAAATGGTGAGTGGTAGTACTAATGCTTAGTATCAAGTTCCCTGGAGTATGCTTTTTTACTGTTATTGTCATCCCTCACCCTAGTATTGCTACCTCTACTATTATTGTTGTTGATATTGTTAGTATAATGAGCTCTAAGTCTATTATTCAATTTGCTAATTTTATGATTAAATTAAATTAATTTAAATTTAAAGATATTGTTAATTTCATTCTCAAATTGTTCTGTAATTGCTAGAATAAGGTTAATTTATTGTGGAGTTTAATTACTCTCTCGACTTGCTATAGTTTACTTAATTTCAATTCCAATTTTAATAATACATATTTTGCAATTATTGACATTATGATACTTGAACAGGCATATTTATAAAATATACCATGTACCTTAAAGCAATCTTTCAGGCTCTGTTTATGTGTTATATATATTTTTTAAAGACAAGGATACTGGACAGTAAGAAAATAAAAAAAAACATGGAGAAGGTTTGTGCAAAAAGTGGAAGAAGAAAAAAGGAAATGAAATCAAGAACTAAGATCCTTGTCCTCCTTGATTATATAAGGCTCATTAAATGCAACTGGTTTACAATAAAATAACAGAAAATATGTCAAAATCTGAGAGACAGCAACTCAATCCAGATCAGGTGATGCCCTCCAATTTGATAAAAGAAACCTGCCTATGTGTCTGCATCTGCTAAAAATGTCAGTTCTCAAATTAAGCAGTGTATAGGAATTGTTGGATTGAAATAGAATATAAGATCTTTCTGCTACACATAAGCTGCATTTCTTAAATCCAGTAAAATATGGCTTGAATTTCTCCACTATTCTCCACTTAATTGAAAGTGGTGTGAAGCTGCTCTTCAAATTCCATACATTGTTAGCCAACTTAGTTGCATTACTTTTATCAATGTGCTGGAAATAAGATAGGTGGTTTGCACAACACCTCTTGAATTTTCCCTCACATAGCCTGATGTAATTCTTCTTTTCAGCTGATTTGTCATGGAGCTTAGCTGTAACTTCAGCTTTGTATATGACAGAATTTATCATACATGCCTGGTCAAGCAGAGAAACTTCAAGATCTTCACAGTTACAAATGAGATGGATTTCTTGGTGGTTAATGGAAGTTATAATGTTCTTTATATTGGGGCAGCAGCTGTATGATATTTTTATTGAGTATCTGTTAATAATTTGCCTCTATGAGTTATCGGAAAATATTTATCTAAAAGAGACAGGAATTTCTTGCTTATGTTATGCGCTTTTTTATTGTATTCTATGACCCATCATAACGTTTTATTTAGATTATATTCTCCCTTAGCATTAAGGGAGAAAGGAGGAGCAAACCAAATTATTTTCCTAGGTCTATTTTTTGGTCTATCTTTATGATTCATATTTTTACTTAAAGAGCTGTAACACATTTTATCTTTGAAGCCACTGGTAGCTAGGACACTATTATAGTAGGAGGCTGCCTTAAGAAATATTTGTTAGAAGATAGATTTGATATCCTATTACTAATGTTTGCTATCAGATTTTTAAAGATTATAGAGAGGTGACAGGACTGTTTATGTAAGTATGAGAGTTTCTCGTTTGGCTTATGATACAGCTTATGAGAGCAGGGCTTTAAATCTAGGGAAACATCTACAAAATCAGCTTTAGATAGATTAGTAATTACAGAGATTTTGAGGCCTAAATGACTAAAGGCATCAATGAAACCCAATCACTGCACACTAAAGAGCTAGAAACATGTCTGGGAATCCAACAGGGGGCAGCACTGAACAGATATGGTGCTTTTAGACATTTTTACCATACGAGAGAAATTTTTCTCCATGGTAAATGCCATTGAAATAAGTCACAAACTAACTTTAACTAACCTAAAGTTCCCATACATACATACATACATACTTTTATTCTTTTACTTGTTTCAGTAATTTGACTGCAGCCATGCTAGAGCACTGCCTTTAGTCGAACAAATCGACCCCAGGACTTATTCTATGTAAGCCTAGTACTTATTCTATTGGTCTCTTTTGCCGAACTGCTAAGCTACAGGGACATAAACACACCAACATCGGTTGTCAAGCAATGGTGTGGGAACAAACACAAACACACAAACATATATGACGGGCTTCTTTCAGTTTCCATCTACCAAATCCACTCACAAGGCTTTGGTAAACCCAAGTCTATAGTAGAAGACATTTGCCCAAGGTTCCACGCAGTAGGACTGAACCTGGAACCATGTGGTTTGGAAGCAAGCGTCTTACCCCATAGCCACTCCTGCACCTACATATACATACATATATTAAAGATTTCGTTGAACTAGGTACTTAAATTGAGACACCTTGTTAGGTCAGTATAATCCACACACCCAAACAATATTAATTGAATATTGAATGTCAAGACTGTGCAGGGGCGTTTGCACCTGATATTCCTGCTGTGTGTACAGACAATGCAATCCAGCTGAGTGAAGATATCTGCTCTTGGTACTTCAGATATGTACTTTTTATAAAGATACTTTCTACAGTATTTCCGATGTGCAGATTCCAAGGTAGGTGAATAACATATGAGTAACAACCATGTATAGGTGTCAATTCATTATGACGGTTTCAAGCGACTCCTTTAATTGATTAATGTAAACATTACATCATTTGAAAGAAAACTGTGAAAGATATTTCTTAAACATAGTGTATAGAAGATCGTGATAAAAATATTCTATAATGTATAATGGGTCTAAATTATCATATGAATAGAAATTCATAGTATACATTAAACTAATATAAGAACTATTCGCTTCATTACAGGTGGATAAATATAAGATATCATAAGAAATGGTATCCGATATATGGGGTAATTGAATTAGAGATATACTAAATGTATAGGGGAGTACATTCAGATACCATCAAATGCCAATTACGGGGGTGTAAACACACCAGCATCAGTTGTTAAGCAATGTTGGGGGACAAACACAGATACACAAACGTATACACACACATACATAAATATATATACATATATACGATGGGCTTCTTTCAGTTTCCGTGTACCAAATCCACTCACAAGGCTTTGGTTAGCCCGAGGCTATAGTAGAAGACACTTGCCCATTGTGCTACGCAGTGGGACTGAATCCGGAACCATGTGGTTTGTAAGCAAGCTACTTACCACACACCACTCCTACGCCTGTATACACACACACCAGCCAAAAGACACATGCAGACACCCATATATGCTCTCCCAAACAAAGAGGTATGCAACCATAAGTTTATACACAAATGCAGAAATGTACATACTTACTTACACCCCCACCCATACACAAAAACAAACATAAATATATATGTATATATATCATAGTATCACAGAAATGACCAGACCATCATGTGCTATTATACAATGCTGGTCATAATGCACTTCCAATTCTGGCGCCATTTTTTTCCATTTTGACCCAAATTGCTTAGCTAGATCATCTTCCCATTAGGCCATTCAAGTGGCCTATTCTGATCTCTTAGATACCACCTGGCAACTGCGCAAGTCCATCTGTTGTCTGTGAACTTTGCAAGATTTCAGGCCCAGTGGAACTTGTGCTTTCAGTATTCAGCAATCACATCATTCATTCTGCACTGTTATTGAATGATTTCATTTCGAATATGTTCTTGTAATGATATTCCTAGCAAGGATCTTTCTATAACTCTTTGCGTCATTGCCAATCATTCTATCCTTTTCATAGTAGTCCAAGTCTGACTTGCATATAAAAGCACAGATAGGATGGCACTATTGAAGTGTTTGACATGTATGGTATTGTCTATTTTTGTTTTGAACACATTCTTTATTGAAGTAAACACTTTCCATCCTGCCCTTATTCTATTTGCTGGACATATGCTCCATCATTCATGCACATTAACATTAGACATCAAGCAAAAGCACACTCATCTTATTTCTTGCTAATATTCACAAACCTTCTGCATGTAATCCCCATGTTTCACTACCATACAATATCTTATACCCACACGCATGGTATTTACATGTCAAGAGTATGTTGTCATCAAGTCACAATTTGTAAAAAGGTATAAATGGCTGCTCTATCCCAATTGTAATCTCAGACACCAATCTGTTAAACAGAAATGAATGTCTGTATACAATGATCACAGAAATTTTATTAGTAAAAAGAATGAACAAGGCACAGGCATGCCTGTGTGGTAAGAAGCTTTCTTCCTGTCCACTTGGTTCCAGGTTCAGTCCCACATCATGACACCTAGGGCAAGTGTCTTCTACTATAGCCTCAGGCTGACCAAAGCCTGGTGAGTGAATTCAGTAGAAGGAAACTGAACAAAGCCTACTGTGTGTGTGTATGTGTGTCTTTATGTCTGTGCTTGACAACCAGTGTTAGTGTATTTACATCCCTATAACTTAGCAGTTTGGCAAAAGAGATCAATAGAATAAGTAACAGGTTTAAGAAAAAATAGTACTGAGAGTAGATTCTTTCAACTAAAAATTTTTGAAGGTGGTGTGCCAGCATGACTGCTGTCTAATGACTGAAACAAGTAAAAGATAAAGATAGTAATAAATAGGAACAATATGGAACATGTGTACTGTCCCTATGTTAGGATATTTACATGGACCCATTAAGTAACTGTTATGAATTAGTTTGCATAATAAGGTTCCTTCATTTCATCCATTTCTATTTGTGCATGAGTGAAACAAGACAAATTTCTAAATGTAGTTGCTTCAAATAAGCTCTGATTGTTGTCTTTTAGTCCCAGATTAGACCTATGGTCAAAGACAAAGTAGCCATGACATCTTAGCATAGTATAGCCAGACTATATTATCCAATGTGCCTTTATCTAATGACAGTACGGCATGATTTAAGGACATACAACTGCAATTGTTAGCTAGTTCAGTGATCACTTACAGACTCCTTCTTTGGCTACACCAAAACTTGATAATGAAGAAAAAAGTGTGTATGTACTCAAATTGTTTTAGAAAAGAAAAATGGTGTAAACATACCTTAGCAGTAGCTGTAGCATTCAAGCCATTGGTGTCGTTGACCTTAATGAGCATTTGAACATACCCACTGACACTTGAATCAAGACCTGCTTTTCGATACATACCAGTATTTCTTATTTCAAAGGGAGTCTTCAATTGTTTCAATGCATCATTGCCAAAGTATTCAAAGGATTCAATGAAATAGTTATGCTGCTTATTCTTTGGGTCAGTATCTGCATCATTCACATAATACTAACAAGAAAATGTCAAAGAACCTTATAAGTACTTTTGATCCACATTTAATAATCTTAAAATTCAACAAATACATACATAAATAAATAATGGTACAGGCTCTAATAAAATAAATGTGAGCAAAATGCTAAATTTTATAACGAATTGAGTTAATCCTATTAATACTTATTTTATAACTCCTCTAAAAGGATGAAAAGGCAAAGTCAAATTCCATGTGTTACAGACTCAGAACAATTTCAAATTTCAATTGAAGCTGCACCATATGAACTTAAGAAGACATATCTTCTATATCAACTTGAGAAATTCAAGACTAAAGTATGTATAAAATCTCCCCTACCCTAAATTCAATTGAAGGGGAAACATGATAGATCTTATTGATTTGTAATCTAAAATAAGGAAGAAATTTATATCTCATCTGTTTGAAACCCTGATAGATTCTGGAACTAATTGTCTTGTTTGGTTTTGTTCTCTATGCCTGGAGTTCAAATACGACAAATACTGAATTTATCTATCCTCCTCTGATCATATGAAAAGCATTCAACTACACAACTTAGAAAATAAACTAGAGTTTCATAAAAGTAATCAATATAAAGAAAGCTCAGCAATGAATGAGTTTATGGATGGGTTGGATGGGTCCTGATGAAGAAGCAAAAACTCCCAAAATATGGCATATATACCCATTACCCATTTTTCCATCTTTAATCTCATTCTTTGTTTTCATCTGGTGTCTTGGATATGAAAATCATAGTGAAATCAGTGCTGGCTATAATTTCTATGGAAAATCGGTAGAGATGATCTTAACACATGGTTTAAGTGCACTGCGAATACAGTAGTACACAGTAGTACAAAGGCAGCAAGCTGGCAGAATCATTAGCACACTGGGAAAAATGCTTAGCTGTATTTTATCTATGTTCTGAGTTCAAATTCCACCAAGGTCGACTTTGCCTTTCGTCCTTTCAGGGTCAATGAAATAAGTACCAGTTACGCACTGGAGTTGATGTAATCAATTTAATCCCTTTGTCTGTCCATGTTTGTCCCCTCTATGTTTAGCCCCCTGTGGGCAATAAAGAAATAAATATAGGAGTACACAGTATTGACTCATGAAAACATTTAAAATAATTTGAAGTATGTTATGGTTGCATATTAAAATATGTCTCTCTACAAGTCATTAAAGCTCACACAGAATAAATTCTAATCAACTGGATTAAGCTCACTGCTCTGGGCACTGGTGTTCCTATTCCTCTAACTTATTTTAAAAAATATAATCTATTATAATTTGATTAAATCAATAAAATATCACTATATCATCATGATATCTTACCTATCTACTTTAATGCATGTCATGATAGGAAGCTAACCCAATTAAGATTCTTTTAAAATGGGACAAAAAATCTGAAGCTCTGAAAGTTTCAGCATCTAAATATACTTACTTTCAAATCTAATACTTTTTCTTCTTTAGAAATATCAAATATAATAGCTTTACTAAATGTCTTTTCAATAAATATTGGTGGATTATCATCAACATCTTTAATGACAACGTCTACGTTTATTTTGTTGAGTATATCAGTAGAGGAAGATTTAGAACATGTTGTATTATATTTGACCTGAATACAATTGTTGACAACTACCACCAGTTTTAAGAATTTTGTTGTTTCATAATCAACTCCTTTCTTGGTCTCAATTAAAGCAGCATTAGAATCATTCTTTATAACAAAATAGCTTGCAGATTCAGTATCATCTGAAAAAGTTCAAAAGATGCAAATGAAAGAGGATCAAAGCAATTAAAATGGGTTTAGGAAAAAGAAGAAAATCAGTATGTAATTTATTTAATGGGTAATTGAAGTAAACAGTTTCAGGATGACATAGATTGAAGTAGCCTGAAATTCAAATCAAGTTTACTATTTTCCTTCATTGTGTGCATGAATAGTCAGAGCCCCACATGAAAACTCAGTCACAACACTGCAAACTAATTTATATAATTTCATAATTCTCTTACTGCTTTTTCTTATATGCTGCGCTGTTCTATAATGCATATAGCTAGATAGACTGGACCATCAAGATTCAAGTGTTTTTGCTAATAAAAAAATAGTTTATCTGTTCTGATGTCACAGACAGTAAAAGGCTCATAAACTTTGAACAGGTTACACAAGCCTCTCCCAAAAGACATTCTGATTCATCTTGACTTATAGATTTGTAATAAAAAACACTGCATTATATGATTCCAAGATACAATATACAATATATAATATATTCTTTCCTTCTCAATTTCTAAGTATAATTCCATGCTGCTCAATATCTCTTAACTGGTCTAGCTCTTTTCTTTATATCTAATAGTTTTCTATACAACACTGTTCCATTGCAATGTTTCCCTTGTTCTGTGTGAACTTCAGTTTAAAACAGAACTTGTCAGTAGTTTGCAATAGAGAGTGTCTCTTTAGAATGCTCGTCATTCCTCTAGATTATATAATTTTATTATCATTGTACTTAAACATTATAGCATAGGTGATAAATCTTTGGCAAATCTCCAGATAAGGATTGATTTATAATTATAGCTATTCCGCTTGCTGTTTTAATGCCCTCAAACAATGTATGAATGATATAACTCTTAATACTGCCTTGAGCTCACTGAGTCTGAAAACCCATTAAATAATACATCTGATGATAAATATTCAAGTAATTTACTTATTTGAATTTGAGGAACAAATAGATATTCATCCTTAAATTTTAAAGAATAGTAGGCATGTGGAATTTCATTATGCAACTCTAATGTACTATAAAGTATATGAAATATTTTTATGAGTCAACACCACATCCTACTGTGTAAGCAGTGCTCTTTACATTATTTTGTTAAGGTTATTTCTACAGAGACTATAGCCAGCACTGATTTTTTGCTATAACGTTTCATATCTTTATATTTACTACGTTTCGTATCTTTATATTTAAAACTTTTTAGAATTAAATATGTCCAAACAATTGAATATAATGAAAATGAACAAGTTTCTTAACCCTTTCATTACCAACCTGGCTGAAACCAGCTCTGGCTCTGAATACAAATGTCTTGTTTTCATAAGTTTTAAATTAAAATCTTCCACCAAACCATAGTCACAATTTATGTTCCTAACACTAGCTTAATGATAACTAAGTTATTTTAATAAATTCTTTGTTATATTTAAAATTAATTGAAAGAAACACAGAACATCTCAAAATAAATACAGTAACGAAAGGGTTAAAATGGATATCAAAGTTGTTTAGTCTCAGGCTAGCCCTGATCAGACAGTGTCTTTCCCCTCTTAGCTATCAGGATAGCTAGGATCACTCTTTCAGTTTACTGTTTCTATTTTCAAGGTGATAGGGAGAGAATTGAAGGGATTGGTTGCTATCAATTAGGTCAAGTGAACTTGTAGAGGTTCCTGTTTGCTAGTGATTGGGCATTAAACGTAACTGCAATATTAATGATTCTTGTCACCTGCTTTGGCAATAGTTCTCATTAAGGATATAAGAAAATTCACCTTCAAGAAACTCAAAGGTGCACCATGACACATTTTCACCACCATTCTTTTTCTCTTCCAACTGCAGTATCCAGCTAGACAACTATTCCTATTCTATTATCTTTAACTTCTCATCACATAGCATAAAGCCAGCTCCCTCAATACATCCCTACCACCTCAGTCGAGGAGGAGACTTGCAAGTTACATGGTAACCACACTAGTGCTAGTACCATTTAAAACACATCTGACACACCTGTATAAAGTGATTGGCATCAAGATAGGCATCCAGCCATAGAAACCAGATCAAAGCAGACATTGAAAATTGAAGTTGTCCTCTGGCCTGCCAGCTCCTGTCTCACTGTTCAACCCACACTAGGATGGAAAATGGACGTTAAATGATGATGATGAACTTGGCACTTAAATATTTGTGCTTATACAGAGGTTTCAGTTGTTGACACTATCTAAATCAATAGTTACTGTTGTTTGACTCAGGTCAGCCTTGACTGAGTGGACCTATGACTATGCTATCTCAACAACAACATTGTTTAATACCTTTCTTGCATTAAGACAGTAGAGTGTGATTTGAAGGAAATTTGACAGCTATTTCTGGAAAGTCCTGCACCCTTTTATAAGCACCCTTTTATAAGCACCCTCAGTGGCTTGTATTCAATAGTTAGGGTATCACAACCAATTCCAAGAGGAACACTCCACTCAAAATCCAAGTTTTATAATCTTCTACAAAGGACTTAAGTCCACACTCCTTATTCATATCTAAGTGATGCATTACTTTATCTTAAATAACAGCATGCAACCAACATCAAATTGCCTTTCTTTTGACATTTGTACAGTAGAAGTGACCAATCAGAAGTGACTAAATCCCTACAGCATTTGGCATTGTATTTCTTTTAATCTATCCTCCAAACTGTTTATGTGCTGCTCACCTAAACAAGCTGGAGGACAACACCTTGCTGGTGAGTTTCATTTTAGGCTTGGTTTTTACAGCAAGAAACCCCCACCGCAACACCAACCAATTTACAGAGTGCACTGGGTGCATTTATCTTTTTGTGGCACCAGGGAACAACAAACTGTAGTCTGAATGTTATATTAGAAGTGAGCCATAGAAAAGAGGCTATAGGCAAAGGTTATTAAGGCTCTGGAAAAAATATTATCTTTAAGAAGAGTTGAAAGGTGTGAATGATAAACAACTGACTGATCAGATTAGACAAATTAAGACCAAAGTGTGGTTAGAGAAGATGGGAAAAGAGAAGATTATAATGGAAGTGACAAAGGAACTGCAAGGATCTACTTGTCCGGAAGAAATGCTCATAGAACAAGGGAGCTTACAAAGCTGGGACATAGACAGAGAAAGACTATGTACCTCTAACTAGAGAGTCACTGGCAGAAAATAGCCCAGAACTGGCTACTTGCAGTGACAGAATTCTGGAAGTAATTTTGCTTGAGGAAAGGAAAAAGTTGCCATCATTGAAGCTATGTGATAGAGCAAAGCTAAGGTCAGAACTAGGAAAGTAAATGAAATTGTCATGAGAATTCCAATTAAGGATATCACCGTGTTAAATTTCACGTCACATATTTGTTCTGAGCATGGAAAGCAGAGGTTAAATGATGATGATGATGTTGATGTATAGGCTCTAAATGCACTCTACAAAAAATCTTTCAGAAACAAAGTCTTCGTGACAATAAATAGCCTTAAACATAATTAAGATATTTAAAATTATGATATTTATGTAGTAATATACATTATGATTTCGAGGTGTATCTTTTGCTAAAACAAATTTGTTTTATATTCTCTAAATGCAATAATTGACTCGTTTATTTTTGTTAATAAGGTTTTCAAATTTTTTACTTACCAATAGTATAACATAAATCAAATCCAGAATCTTTAGCCTTCACTGAGCCAATAGCTATTGGTGGTGGTCCTTCTTTAATTGTGAATGTGTCATTAGGCTGGAGAAATTCAGGGGGCTCATCATTAATGTTTGTAACATTCACAGATAACAAAAATATTGCAGGAATTGAAGGAAGCGATGGAGTACCAGCATCAGAAGCTTTTATTTCAACCTAGAAATGAAATATTGATAGCATTTTTTTTTATTCACATTTACTTTAATTTATAATTCACATTTACTTTAATTTCTTTCTATTTATATCTGCAGCACCAGTAATGCTTATATTTACAAAGCTCATAATGCTTATACTTACAATGTTGCTAACACTTTCTCTTACCCCCAGTAGGGGGTAAGAGTAAGTAACTATCTTAACATGCTCAAATATTTCAATGATGACAGGTCAAAAGTGAGAACAGTGTAGCATGTCAATCAAACGAACACAGAAACCTTCTTTCCAGGTGATGAACAACATCTCCTTTTTCCAGGTTTCCTTCCACATTCCTTTCAGAGCTTTTAGAGTTGGCACTGTCAACGTAGGCACATTAAAAGGTAGGTCTAATGCGATTGTAGTGATGCTTGAACGGAGATGTGTTGATGAAAGAGGTGAGGTGGAGAGGAGTTTCAGCCAGGGTCGTCATAGGTATAAAATCACAAGCAAAGCACAAAGGTATAAAATCTTCAGGGAAGGTAACAGTGATGGAGTAAGGGGTGTAAGCATACTCCTCGCAGAGAAATGGATAGATAAGATCATAGAAGTAATCAGGGCATGCGATAGAATGCTTAAGCTTAGGCTAGTCTTGCAGAATAGTATAGCTACAATTATCTCTGCCTGCGCACCACAAGCAGTCTACCAAATGATCAGAAGGACCACTTTTATGATAACCTGCCTCAAAGAAGAGTGACAATGATCTCATCTTTGTGGTTGGAGATTTTAATGAGCATGTTGGACAGCAATTTGGTATCTTCCATGGTGTTCATGGAGGCCATGGAATTGGTTCCTGAATCAAAGGGGGAACTAGGCTATTGGAGTTCTGTAATGCAAGCAACCTACTAATCTGTAAGACCAACTTCAGGAAGCCAGCCAGCCACCTGATGACCTATCAATTAGGTGACTCTGCTAGCCAGATTGATCTCCTTCTCACCAGACAACAGGATGCAAGGTTGCTCTTAAATACAAAGACACTCCCTGGTGAAGAATGTACCCTCCAGCATAGACTAGTCATCAGTAACTTTAGACTCAAGGCCAGAAGGATGCCAAGAAGCAGACCAATCCAGAAAAGAAGGATTTGGAAGCTTAAGAACCCTTCACATGGTCAGAGATTTAGGGACATCCTCATTGAGAAATTTGATGAGAGGGAGGAGGAGCTACAGACTTATGACATAGACGGTAACTAGAAATTCCAGCATGACAGCTTACTGAGCACGACTGACCAAATCTGTGGCTGGCGCAAAGTCCCTTCCAGACCTAAGGTAACATAGTGGTGGAACAATACTGTAGACAGGGCTATTAGAGCAAAGAAATAGGCCTGGAAAACCTGGAAGAGTGGGGGTAGCAAGGAGGTGTACCAGATAGCCAGAAGGGAAGCTAGGAGATAGGTATATATATATATATGTATATATATATATATATATATATATATATATATATGTATATATATATATATATATATATAGATCACCAGCATTCTACCTCCCACACACAGCCCCTCGTTCCCGATCACCGTTTGTTATCTCCCCCTTTCTTAGCTCTCCTGAAATAAGAATTTCTAACTTCCGGTCAGCCATTGTTATGATCGGCCATTATTATGATTGACCGTTGACTGAACACTATTCCATTTTTTTTCTCCGTGTTTTTCTCCTTGTCTCCGTATTCTTTCTGTTGAAGAGCGTAGCTCGAAACGTCAAAGACTTTCCGTATTCCCGAGCGTCATACTAATATATACTTTTGTTATTTACACCACCTGTCCTCGTCTGTTGTTATTATTTGTATATTCTCCCATATATATATATATATATATAATAATATTAGGGACAAAATCCAAAATTACTTGGTTATTTTCCCTAAAACTATATATTTTATATATATATATAGCCAAGGGAGAAGTAGAAAAGAAGTTTGGCAATGTTCAGCAATGTGAGGACCAAAGAACTAAAGTATTTCAGATTGCAAGACAGTGTGTGAGAGAGAATTGTGACGTCACAGCAGAGAAATGTGTCTGCATGGATGATTGCTCACTTGCATTTAGTGAGGCTGCAAAGAAAGAGGCTTGGAGATGCCATTATGAAAGACTACTGAATGCGGAGAATGAGTGGAAGGAGGAGAGCCTGTCAAATGTTGACTCAGATGAGGGATCAGCTACCTGAACCAATAGTACCCTGGTAGATAAAGTAATTAAGGATATGAAGTCACGGAAAGCTCCTGGTCTATCAGGAATCACTGCTGAGATGCTTAAAATATCTGGTGGTGTGGATTATAGTCTAGTCACCCATATTGTAAATCAGGTAGTTCATGAAAGAGTCATACACAGTGACTGGTATAGCAGCACCATAGTCAACTGCTACAAAAGTAAAGGTGATGCTTTAGATAGAAATAAATACAGGGGTATCAAATTGTTAGATCAAGTGATGAAGGTCACAGAGAGGGTCATAGCCCAACTAATTTGGGAGAGAGTTAGCCTAGATGAGATGCAGTTTGGTTTTGTGCCAAGTAGAAGTACCACTGATGCTGTATTTCTGGTAAGGCAACTGCAGGAGAAATACCTAGCCAAAGATAAACTTCTGTATTTGGCTTTAGTTGACTTGGAGAAAGCCTTTGACAGGGTCCCCCGATCCCTTATCTGGTGGGCAATGCAGAAACTAGGGATAGACGAGTGGTTAGTAAGAGCTGTACAGGTCCTGTACAGGCATGCTGTCAGTAAGGTTAGGGTTGGCAATGAGTATAGTGAAGAATTCCGAATAGAAGTAGGGGTTCACCAAGGATCAGTCATCAGCCCTCTCTTATTCATCACAGTCCTCCAGGCAACAACAGAGGAATTCAAGACAGGATGTCCCTGGGAGCTCCTCTATGCTACTAACCTTGCTCTCATAGCTAAATTACTCCAAGAACTAGAGAAGAAATTTCAATTGTGGAAGCACGGTCTAGAATCAAAGGTCTTTAGAGTCAATCTAGCAAAAACCAAAGTTCTAGTAATTAGGAAGGCAGACAAATCACAAATCCCTTCAGGTAGATGGCCCTGCACAATCTGTAGAAAAGGTGTACATAGAAACTCCATAAGATGTACCCAGTGTAAGTTATGGACACAAAAGAGGTGCAGCAATATCAAAGGAAGGTTAACTGGGATGATAATTTTTGTGTGTAGCAGATAAACAGGGCAATATACACCAAAGACGCTCAGAAAACAGATTCCATTACATGCCAGGGGAAGAAACTAGAAGTAGTTGATAGCTTCTGCTACCTAGGTGACTGAGTCTGTAGTGTGGGTAGATGCTCTGAGAGCGTTGCCACTAGAATAAGAGTAGCGTGGGCAATGTTCAGAAAGTTCCTACCTCTGCTGGTGACAAAGGGCCTCTCACTCAGAGTGAAAAGTAGACTGTATGATGCATGTGTACAAACAGCCATGCTACAAGGCAGTGAAACATGGGCCATGACTGTTGAGGACATACGTAGGCTTGAAAGAAATGAAGCTAGTAGGATCTGCTGGATGTGTAATGTCAGTGTGCATACACGACAGAGTGTAAGCATCCTGAGAGAAATGTTGGACATAAGAAGCATCAAATGTGGTGTGCAAGAGAGACAACTGTACTGGTATGGTCATGTACTGTGTATGGATGAAGAGAACTGTGTGAAAAAGTGTCACACCCTAATAGTGGAAGGAACCCATGGAAGTGGGAGACCCAGGAAGACATGGGATGAGGTGGTGAAGCATAACCTTCAAACATTGGGCCGCACAGAGGCAATAACAAGAGACCAAGACCTTTGGAAATATGTGCTGTGATTGAGAAGACCCAGCAAGTAAAGTGAGATCACAGCTGTAGCCTATACCAATGTCACATAACCAGCCCATTTAAAATTGCCCTTGAATCATTGGGAGATACACTGAGCTTGAGAAGACCTATTGAGTCAAGCAAAATCAAAAACCAAAATCAAAAGCCAATCAAGATCGAAATCAAAATGGAAATTGTAGTTGTGGCCAAGGCCAGTGCCGTCTGACTGGCACCAGCACTGATGGCATGTAATAAGCACCATTCAAGCATGTGTCAATACTAGTGCTGCCTTACTGGCTCCCCATGCCGGTGGCACATAAAAAGCACCATCCTAATGTGATCAATGCCAGTCCCCCACTGACTGGCTCCTGTGCCAGTGGCACATAAAAAGCACCATCCAAATGTGGTCAATGCCAGTGCCGCCTGACTGGCTCCTGTCCCAGTGGCATGTAAAAAGCACCCTCTACACTCTCAGAGTGGTTGGTGTTAGGAAGGGCATCCAGCTGTAGAAACCTCGCCATATCAGATTGGAGCCTGGCACAGCCTACTGGCTTGCCATTCCTTAGTCAAACCATCCAACACATGCCAGCATAGAAAACAGACATTAACCGATGATGATGATGATGGTTAAAAAATGAAACTTTATTCACGAAAATGACATGAAATTTGAGTATCAACTATGTATCTGAGTAACACTAAATTGTCTATGTATCTACAATATTAACATAAACAATAAGTCTTTTTTTTTTTATTTTGGCATGTGTTGCACAGAACACTTTCAGGCAATATTTAATAACAATATTCCCTTCTTGATGCCAACTTTTAATCAATTCTTTCAACATACAGGGATACAGGATACCTATTTTTACAATTAGAATAAACATCATATGGAAGAAGGTATGTCATGGTGCATCCAGCCATGACCAATCAGGTTAATGCATGCTCAGAAGGTTATGCTACTGGTCGGGTACTGGTGGTCTGCTGGGAATGAAGGCAAGGAGTTGGTGTTATAGGGAAATAGTAATAACGGTACACTCCTCCCACGTAACAAGTGGTATGACATAGTCACAATAAATAGGAGAGTAAAGAGACAGTAAGGAGAGTACATAGGTGGTGGTCGAGAGACAGTCGTGTCTTTACTTGTGTTACTAAGTATACTGTATACTGAAGTGGGCGTTATTATAATCTGACATCTTAAGGATTATAACAGTGGTGACGAGGATTTAAGCAACTCAAAAGGAATTAATAAACTCAATGAGGATAAAAGCAATTTACATGGAGTTAATAGAAACTCAAAGAGGAATTAATAAACTCATAAAAGTTTGTTGCATGAATTTTACGAAAAATAATTGTAAATTATGGAAAATTTGTTGGTCAGTTTGCTCAAGTTGCAAAAATAAGAACTGAAGGAACAACAACAACAACAGCAGATACAACTGCAAGGGCAACAACAGAAGCGACAACAACAACAAATGACATTACAGTAACAAATGCGGCAATTACTGAAGTTGTTAAGAAAGTTAGAAAAAGTGTTCTCAACAGACTATGTCACAAACTCCATAACAGAGTTCAAATACGAACCTGACAAAAGAGTTACCCTCAAAGCATACTACAGAAGATATGAGCAAGTCTTTGATAAAGACTGAAAAGATTGGGACAACAAGCTGAAAACATGCTTAATCTTGAGAAAACTGGGAACAGTAGAACATGAATGATACAGTAATTATGTACTCCCAAGAAAACCTTTGAACATAAACTTTAATGACACAATAGATATATTGTATAAAATTTTCAGTGAAAAAAAGCTAATAGTTCAACACATGTTAGAAGTGTCTGAATATAGAGAAAAACAATGGCAAGGACTACATCACTTATGCTGGTAGAGTAAACAGGAAATACAAGAAGTTTAAGCTGGATTAATTATCACCACACATGTTCAAATGCCTGATTTTTACACAGGGATTTACTGCTAAAAAGGATACAGAAGTTAGAACTAGAATTCTCACAAAGCTAGAACAAAACTAGGATGTAATTCTATAGCAGGTGACAAGAATATGAAAGGATAGTCAAATTAAGATATGACACAGAGGAAAATGAATATAAAGATTGTTTCCAAGTAATGCAAGTGCAAAATAGTCAGAATAAAGGTAAAGTGTTTTCTAAAAAAAATATGACAAAAATCAGGAACTAAACCCATGTTTTGCATGTGGAGGTCTGCACCTGAGAAAAAATTGTCCATTTAAGAAAGTGGAGTGTTTTCAATTTGGTAATATCAGACAAATAAAGACACATGGTAGAACGAAGATGATCAAATGTCAGAAAAAAGGTAGGAGATTAAATCGTATGTCATTGGAAGAAATTGGAAATATAACGATGAGAAAATTCATAAAGGTGAAAACCAGAAATACAATTGTTAAAATGTAGTTGGACATGGATAGTGACATTACTATTATAAACGAAAAACATGGAAATATGTAAATAAGCCAAATTTAATAAAATCTAAAAAGGTAGCACATGGTGTTACAGGAAAAAGATTATATTTGGGGGAATTTGAATGTAAAGTAACCTTTCAAAACCAAACAAAAAAGGCAAAAATTTGTGTTGAAAGATTCACTTAATTTATTCACCATAGAATGGGTGGAACTATTTAAATTGTGGGACATTCCTGTAAGTGTTCTGTCTGTAAATTTAGTCAGTTCAGTCAAAAGATCGAATGAGGCTGAAAGACAGAAACAAAAAATTAAAATATTATTTCCCAATGTTTTTTTGGAAGAATTGGGTTGTTGTACAAAAAACAAAATCTAAGATCGCTGTAAAGCAAAGTACAACACCGGTATTTAGGCCAAAAAGGAATGTACCATTCACAGCAATAGACTAGATTAACAAAGAACTCAAATGACTGGAAAGCAATGGTAGTATTGAAAAGATGAACCACACAGACTAGGCAGCATTGACAGTTTATGTGACAAAAGAAGAATAACAAACTAAGTGTTTGTGCAGATCTTTCAACAGGGTTGAATGATTGTCTAGTTGCACATAACTACCCATTGCCCAGTCCGAAGGAAGTGTTTGGAAAGTTGGAAAGTTGAATGGAGGGGAGTTCTCTACATTGGACCTACTGGAGGTGTATCTACAAATACAAGAAGGGAAGTTTGGCCAAAAGTAGATGTTCTGTGGTCAAAACTACACATTGATTTTGTTGGTCCTCTAAACGATTCATACTACTTAGTGGTAGTTGATAGTTTTACCAAAATGGCCTGAAATTTATAAGTGTAAAAAACCAACCTCCTCAACCGTAATAAATCTTTTATACGAATTGTTTGCAAGATTTGGCATCCGGACAAGATAATGTCTGACAATGGAAAGCAATTTGTGTCTAGTGAATTGAAAAAAATTTGTGAATTATTCACAGTAGAACATATAACTACAGCATTATACTATCCTAAATCTAATGGACAAGCAGAATGCTTTGTTGATACCTTCAAAAGAGCCCTGAGAAAATCAAATAAGGAAGTCACGGATGAAGTAGCTCTAGAACAATTTTTAAGAGTGTACCGTGTGAAGCTAAATTTGAAAACACCAGCAGGTAGCTCACCAGCAGAGCTGATGTTTGCAAGGAAAGTAAAATCAGTTTTTGATAAATTGCTACCTGGCAAGAAAAGAAAAAGTGCCAGGGAAGATATAGTAAGATTTTCTATAGTTGGTGATAAGGTGTATATGAGGACACACAAAAATGGAAAGCAGAACTGGGAAGTGGGCAAAATTACCAAATACATGTTTTTATTATAAAGTGACACAAGAACAATATACATACCTACATACACACACACACACACACACACACACACACACACACACACATACACACACACACACACAGGTAGACAGTGAGGTTAATAGCCTCTGGCTAACTTCACAAAGCATTGCCTCCTCATTTACAATGATGTATTGGGTAAAAAGTAGAAAAGGCATACAAAAGAAACACAGGAACCAACTGAAAAAGAGATTCATAGAAAGCGAACCAAAAAAGTCGGAAGAACCAATGGAATGATTGCACAATATATTCCAAGTATCAATGCCACTACAGGTGATCGAACCCAGGCATACAAGTGAGAGGAAAAGAAAACATACAGAATTCTTGAAAATAGATACCAAGCAAAAAAAATTAAATTGTATGGAAAAAAAACTCAAAAAAGGGAGGTGGGGTGAATAAAAATAATTATTACTAAATAAAATAATACTCCCACATAAAAACTTAAAAGGGGAGATATTGTAGGTAATAATGATACACTCTTCCATGTGACAAGTGGTATGACATGGTCACTATAAATAGGAAAGTACAAGACAGTAGAGAGCATGTAGCAGGCAGTTGAGAAATAGTCATGTCTTTACTGGTGTTACTAAGTATACTGTATACTGAAGTGGGCATTATTGAAATCCAACATTTTAAAGATTATAACAGTGGTGATGAGGGTTATAACAGTTGGCTCTAGACTTGTGAAGCTTACATCTTCTTCGTGCTTCTGTGATCTTATTCTGTTCATAGAAGTGGCACCTCTGTTGGTGCAGCTACACCAGGCAAAGCAGTCCTGTGCCTGCATTTCCTGGGTGTCAGCATTGATCTGAGTGCACTTCAGTGAGGTTTTGAGTGTATCTTTGAAGTGCTTTTTCTGCCCACCTTGTGTGTGCTTCCCTTCTGCCAATTCACTCTCCAGATCTGTGAATATCGACAATGAAGCTGACACATACTTCACAAAGGGAAGCTCAGCATGCAGGTGGCTATGAAAATCAGTATGGCAGAGGAGAGGCATTAAGCTGGCCACCAAGTTGAAGATGTACAAAGAAGTTGTACTGCCTACACTACTGTATGCCTGTGAGACTTGGACAGTTTACAAACACCATGCCAAATGGCTAAACTGCTTCTGCATGAAGTGTCTGAGAAAGCCAATGAAAATCACCTGACACAGTCCCAGACACATACGTCTTCTTTTGAGTTGATCAGCCAAACATTTCTGCTCTGCTGAGGAGAGCACAGGTTAGGTGGGCAGGTCACCTTGTTTGAATGCCTGACACATGGCTACCCCAAAAACTGTTTTACAGTCAACTGGCAGTAGGCAACTGGAACACATGTGAATAAGCTAGAAAACACACTGAAAATACAGAATACAAACACTGGAATACACAAGGATGATTGGAATACACATGGATAACACTTTATAATGATCTTACTTGGTATAATGATTTCTTTTCATAATCTAGCTTCTTCTCCAAATTAACATTTCCAGAATCGTCTATTTTAAAATAACTGTTATCAGCTTTACTTTCCAGTTCATAATTAATTTTAGCATTAACACCAAAATCTTTGTCTGTTATGATGACTGTATATATTTTAGTGCCAGGACATGTTGACTGCAAAGAAGAAAGAAAAATTAAACAAATATTAGAAAAATATTTTTGAAAATTGTCATTGTTTTTATATCATTGGCAAGGGATTTGATTTGGCATTGTGTATCAATGCAGAATTTGTATATTGGTACAGCTGTTTATATTTATCATGTGCCTGGTGTACCCGTCTGATAAGGGTACACCAGGCACATGCATCACAATGATCTTATACCAAGATAAACAGCACATGAGCTTGAAGGTGGAGCCCAGTTAGAATTTTCTACAGGTTGAGTAGCCCATCCTGCTCAAAAGGTTCCTGAATAAGATTTGTTTAAGGATGATGAACAAAATACCCATTTCCAGAGGTGAATTGTTCAAATGCCAAATAATTTCTCTCAACACATGATTATGATGCTTCCCCACTACTTCTGCTTGTGGTCAGAGATGCACATATCATCAGCCACTAAGAGATGTGCTCAAGTGGTTAAGGTCAAGCAACTGACAAGCAAATTTGTGGTATGGAGCAGAATATTTGCTGTAGCCCATCTTTTATATCAAGACAAAACAATGTACATCACACTTCCAATCAGTTAAAATCAGAAGCCATGAGGGCCACTGCCTGGTACCGCATCAGGGCATTACTATTATTATTATGATTATTATTAATTTATCATCATCAATAATATTAATGCGCTAACTTTTTGTTTTTGTACGTACCTGTGGTGTGTGTCACATTTCAAAGAAGTGGCAAAGCAAGAGAGAGGAGGACAGAGAGGAAGCAAGAGAAAGAGAGAGAGAGTGAGAGTGAAAGAGAAAGTGGGCGGTGACGCCATTCATTGCAAGAGAAGTAGATACATAGATACATATACACATTGTTAAATCAAAAGCAGGAGAGAAGAGGGACAGCAGATACTTACACACAGCAAATATTGGACACCAATTTCACATCTGAAGGCAACTAAACTCCAGTCAGTGGCAGAGAGAGAGAGAGAGAGAGAGAGAGAGAGAGAGAGAGAGAGATAAAAACTTAATTGTGGACTATCTGACACTTACTGTCTGTCTCTCTCCCTCTCTCTCTAGGTATGTTTGTGTATGTGTATGCATGTATGTGTGGCCCGCTGGATCTCTCTCGGCATACCAGTAAACCACAAATTCGCACCAGCCAGCATCACCACTACCTCCAACCCCATCATATATATATGTATGTGCTTGTGTCTGTGTTTGTCCCACCACCACCGTTGCTTCACACTGATGTTGGTGTGTTTGCGTCTCTGTAATTTAGCTGTTCAGCAGAAGAGGCTGATAGAATAAGCATCAGGCTTAGAGGGAATAAGTCCAAGGGTCAATTTCTTCGACTAAAGGGCGGTGCTCTAGCATGGCCACCGTCAAATGACTGAAACAAGTAAATGAATAAAAGAATACCAGAAAAACGTTCCATACCACTAAACCAAGAAGGTTCTTTGAATATGTACAATGTATTCTAAGGTTAAATAGTAATTCCGTTAATGTTTGTGTTACAGATATTTTGTTTGGATTATATAGTCATTGGTATTACATTACTTTCTATATTCTGTAACTTTCACAATATACTTTTCTAGGCCTGAAATTTTTGTGGGGAGGGAACCAGTTGATTAGATTGACTCCAGTACACAACTGGTACTTAATTTATCGAGCCTCAAAAGATGAAAGGCAAAGTCAACTTCGGCAGAATTTGAACTCAGAACGTAAAGACAGACAGTCATAATATACAAACATTTCTCATTGCACCAGTACACTATTTACAGATGCTTACATTTTTAATGTTTTCCATGAATTTTTCACGGGTCCAGCTAGTTATTATTATTATCATTATAATAAGGTAGTGAGCTAACAGAATTGTTAGCGCACTGGACGAAATGCTTAGTGGTATTTCACCCGTCACTACATTCTGAGTTCAAATTCTGCTGAGGTTGACATAACCTTTATTCCTTTCGGTGTCGGTAAAGTAATTTACCAGTTGAGTACTGGGGTCAATGTAATAGACTATCCCCCTTCCCCAAACTTCAGGCCTTGTGCCTATAATAGAAAGGATTATTATTATCATTATTATGATTGTTATTATGAAATATTATTATCATTATTATATGAAACCTCACAGTTTATTTTGCTGGATATGATGGAAAATATCAGCTGTTCACACCCTGCAGATTAAGGTGACACTTGTTGACTGGTCATGCTTCAAGAAACCTGCAAAGAATTCTTGCAGTTCTAAGCAATGCTGATTTTTGTAGGTGTTCTACCTTCACACTTGCACCCATCTTTTTTAGCCATGTTGGTAGTTGAGTGCTGATACTTCTAAGTGCACCAATTACTGTTGGTATCACATCTGCTCTCCTCATTGACCACAACCTTCATATTTCCCACTTAAAATCATCATAGTTTAATTTTCCTTCTTCTTTCACATGATCCTATTGTCACTGGAGAATACCATGTCGATGATCATACATGTTCTTTCTTTTTTATTCATCACAACAATGTCCGGTTTTCGACATCTGGTTGGGTGGTCACACTGGATCATTGTATCCCACATTGTTTTGCGATTCTCATCCTAGGTGACTCCTTCTGGAGTTTGCTCATACCATGACTTTGCTCTTTGTAGGCCATGATTTTCACAGAGTTCCTAATGGATCATTCTTGCCACATTGTCATGACTATTATCATTATTATTATTAAGGTGACAAGTTGGTACATTTGTTAGCATGCCAGGCTAAATGCTTAGTGGTATTTCGCCTGCCGCTATATAATGAGTTCAAATTTGGCCCTGTTATCAACTTTTTTTCAACAATCTGAGTACGCCATGAGGTTTCTAGACATTAGTTCTACTCACATGTCGAGTTTCATCAAAATTAATAAAACGATGTAGGTGGAGTTAGCTAACAACTCCACAAACAAACCCACAGACAGAATTTCACACATATGTAGTAGATAAACAGCAGTTTGCAATATTTCACCAAAAAGGAGAATTATAATTGTCACTAAATTTTACTAAGGTATGAGAAAACATTGCTAGAAATAAGAGCTAAGATGCTCTAATGCTGTAGTCAACACACATAAATGAAAACATGTATGCTAACAGAAGTCTTAATCATCCAAAAAGTGCTGACCAAGAATTTCCTATACTGACATCAGTTTCACAATTTCCATTTGCCTCCTTAATAGGGACTGGCTTGAACATTCGGCTCCTTTTGGCTAGCTTCCAGATTAGCATAAATGTATGTTTGCCTATTGAAGAGGCAAGTGGAGATTGCCAAAACTGATGTCAGTATAGGTAATACCTGATAGGCACTTTTCAGATAATTAAGGTCCCTGTTAGCATATATGTTTTCATTTATGTGCATTGACTACAGCATTAGAGCATTTTAGCTCTCATTTCTAGCAATGTAGGTGTTTTCTTACATCCAAGTCATATTTAGGTGTCCATGTATATCGTTGGTGATTTTCGTCCTCCAGCTTCCTTTCTATTAGACTTTCCTCTGTTTCTGAAGAAGAGCATTGCTCAAAATATTAAACCACCTTTCTTTCCTTCCCTGAGCGTCTGCTAATACTTTACATGAACCACATCCTCGTATAGTTGTTTTTCTTGTTGTTGTTCTTTTTTAAGATTTACTATATATATATATATATATATATATATATATATATACACACACACACACACATACATATATATATATATATATATATATATATATATATATATATATATATATATATATATATATATTGCCTTGTCTTGTAACAGCATTCACCTGGGAGGGGTTAAGCCAGCACCGATGCTGCAGCATTTTGAAGTCATTTCCAGTTCCACCGACAAACATCAAAGACTCAAGGACCAGAAACGAGTTCCATATCTGCTTTGACTATTGTGAGCCATGTCTTCAGCTGACCACTTCTCCACTTACGCCAATCCAGGGGTGGATATGGTACTATTGGCCTCCAGATAAGTTCATTGTCAGAGTGCCACAATGTGTGACCAAACCATTGTAGTCTCATTGTCAGAAGAGTTCCCTCAAGAGGTGAAAGACTGTAGTGAGCATAAAGTTGTCGGTTCAAAGCATAGTTTGAGATTCGCAGTCTGAGAAGACAATGAATACAGAAGTAATCGAAGACCTTCAGCTTATGGAGATCAGTAATATGCAGTGGCCAGGTCTCAAAACCATAGAGGAGAACTGTTCAGACAAGCACCTGGTAAATACAGCATTTCATCACAAGGCAAATCTCCTGATACAACCACATGCACTTATGGAGGTGGCAGAATGTCGACTGTGTGCAATTGATTCAAATGTAGATCTCATCCTTCCCATAGCAAGTGGCTGTAAAGGGCAATCTGATATATTTGAACTTCTCCACCTCCTCCACAGCCTCTCCATTAAGATGAATACACAATATTCATACCTGAAGGAGGCAGGTATGTTGGCTGAGAGGATCATTGTTTGTTTTTGAGGCATTGCTCTTCATTCCAATTCTTGCAGCAGTGAGGTTTATCCTTTCAAGTGTGTGTTGGATGTTGGAATAGGACTCCCCAAGGATGGCAACATTGTCAGCAAAGTCAATGTCAGTGCCAGAGAAATCACATCCTACCCTGGCACCAGAGAGACCATCTAGACCTTGGTTGAGCATCCAATAGATGATGAAATTGAAAAGAGTGGGCATTTGAACAGAACCCTGTGAACACCCATTTGAATGGTGAAGAACTCAAACTCCTCAACACTGTACTCAATGGCTCCAACCATACGCCAAGTTACGGCTCCACTTGAAAGCCCTTAGAAAGGTCATATCTTCCATCAAAGTCGATATGAACAGACTTCAATGCCCTGAAGTGGCTACACTTCAGGGTATTTTCAGCTTGAGATAAGAAATAGATTCAATGGTCTCCCTATCCATGACCCAGAGATGACAGTCACTGAGCACTGGCTCTCCTTCAAAAGCAATGTTCAAGAAGTTGCTGGAAATGAACTAAGTAATTGATGGTGCCAACAAAAGGACTGGATTTCCTAGTCCACCATCTCACTTATCAAGAAGATATCCAATTTACAAATTAGTAGAGGTCTGAGATATTGTGTGCTCAAACGACAGACTAATCGCTCAGCTCACGTCAATTTTAATCAATACTGGTGCTTAGTTGCAACAGACACCATAAAGGCTGCAGTAGAGGGTGACATCCATAAGTTCTACCATTTTCTTAAAAAATTATTACTAGAGGCTGTAGTGGCTTAAGTGAAATGGTTTCAGATGAGCGAGGCAATGCCTAATCCAACTTAGTAGACAGTTCTTTGAAGAATTATCAGGCTGAGTAAGAAGTAAGCAATGTTTTGAAACATGAAATTCATTACAATATATTTCAACAATGCATAAATTTTATTCATCAATGTAAGTACCATTACAATCAACATATTTTTGCCAACGAGTTACAAGTTTGGGATGTATGAGTAGCAGTTCTTCATTCATTTTGGCAATTTCATGGCAATATGTTTCTGTAGTAATGTTTTTTCTGGGTTTTAAGAAGTTATAGTGGATGAGTCCAGCAGTACACCACCAAACAGTCACCATAACCTTCTTTTTGAAGAGCTCAGATTTAAGGAAGGTTTTTGGTGCTTCATTTTGGTCCATCAACTGTGAAAAATGTGTTTTATTATTGTACAGAATCCACTTTCCATCGCAAGTTACAATACGGTCGAGAAATGGATTGGTCTGGTTACAGAGAAGAAGTGATGAGCAAATTCCATATCTACGCATTTTCTGATTTTCATTCAAATCGTGTGGTACCCATTTGTTGAGCTTTTTTTGATTTTCCAATCGTATGCAAATGGTTGCAGGCAGTTTTCTAGCTAACTTGAAGTTCTTTTGCCAGTTCTCAAATGGTTTTACATGGATCTTTCTCAACAACTGTCTTTAATTGACCATCATCAATGACAGATAGGTGTCCATTATGCTCACAATCTTCAAGGCTGAGGTCTCCACTGCGAAATCATTTAAACCATTTACAAGCTGACCACTTGCTGGTCATTTCCTCACCAAACATTTTGTTGATATCACAAGCAGTTTCAGCTGCTCAATGTCTTTTTTTGAAGTTGAGTAGCAGAATTGCTCAAATATTGCACTTTGACAGTTCCATTTCAGATGATTGTAACAAAGGTGAAACAATATCAATATTAATTTATTTATGTATTTGGGCAAGTCTATGTCTGTATTATCAGACAGTTTCAAAAACAATGTTTTAAAAAAATTCAGAACTCTACAAAAATTCAGAACTCTACAAAAATTCAGTACAAATCCTTCATGGTTCAAAACATTACTTACAGCTTCCCAAGAGCATGAAATTGTTGATTCCTATGCTTGTATGTCAGAAAACTGAGGAATAACAAAGTGGCAGGTGAAGATGGCCTACCAGCAGAGCTCTTTAAGAGCTGTTCTAATACCATGGCATGATGGCTGCACAGGAATATCAGCTGCATCTGAGAATCCAAAGAAATCCCACAAGGAATGATATGATCCTTTTGCCATTCTACAAGAAAGGTGGCAGATATGTTTGCAGCAACTAACATGGCATAAGCCTTATTTATGTCACATCGAAGATCTTCACATCTCTCCTTCTGAGATACTTTCAGGAGGTACGTGACAGAAGAACCCAGCCAAACCAATGGAATTATATGTAAGCATCTATATTTACAAAAATCCTTCTCAGGCACAGAATAACAGAACATTAAAGTAGATTATACTTTACAACAGTCTAACCTCATTCATTAGGATATATCTCATTCTACTGTGTAGAGTTATCTGCTCAAACTCCGAATTCAGCAAAGCATCATATTGTTAAATATAGAAGACATTACCTTTGTTATCAATATTAAACTTAAAACATACTTACCTCTGGTATGCTGATTGTATCATTTGGCTTTTCAAAGTTTGGATTGTTGTTGTTAATGTCAGTAACATTAATACAAATAGATGTAGTTGAATTTAATGGTGGATTTCCTTGGTCTTTTGCAGTAACATTGAAACACTTGTATCCTATTTTATTTGTTAAATTTGAAGCAATACTCAGAGCACCTGTACCTGGATCCATTTTAAATAACACAGATTCCATTCCTTGTATTGAGTACTGAACTTTACCGTTTTCTCCAATATCTTCATCATTGGCTGCAACAGTCAAGATAGTTCCTTTAGATACGCTTTCTTGTACAGTTTCAAAATATTTATCAGACTTAAATACTGGAGCATTGTCATTAACATCAGTTACATTGATTAGGATTGTAGTTGTGTTTTCTTTCCATCCAGGTTTTTGAAAATCATTTACATAGTCATAGTTATCTTGAGCAGTAATAATAACAGTGTACTTATCCACTGCCTCTCGGTCAAGTTTTGAAATTAACACTACTTTTCCCTGAAATAGAAAGAAAATGATATTAATTAAGGAAATTTTGTATTCACAGAAATTTTCAAAACTATAGCTTATTTTGAAAAGAATTAGTAATGAAAACAAAAAGGCATTGGAGGGGGCGATGCATATCCTGCATGCAGATGAATTTTTTCACAAATCATTTTCACAAGAACAGTAAAATATGAGTTGGCAAAAAAATTTGAAAGTTATTTTAGAGCAGTTTGGAATTAAAATTTTTTTAAAATTACATAAAATGAAGATTCTTCTCTAATTTTTCACTGAAGAATCATGCATGTTCAAAAACAAAAAACAAATTCTATTTCAATAGTTTTACAGTGAAATGCTAAAATACAAGTTGAATACAAGAAAATCAAAGGTTGTTTTGTAAAGTTCAACATACCGTTTGCATATGAGTAAAATTTGCATATGACTAAATAAATGATTATTCAAATAATAATAATGATTATGAAAAAGAAAGCGAACAAAACAAAATACTTATATAAAATATGGTCAAACTCCAATGTTTGACCCGAGCAAAAAAAAAAAAATAGTGCAATAGGTGTAAAACAACACAGTAAAAAAAATGAAAAAAAAAATGCATGCTGGCAAATGGGAGTGGGGGGAGACGACTTGGAAAATTCACATATGAATTTTCCAATTCCTCTCAACACTTCCCTATTCGTCAACAAAATTTGTTTCCTTCATATTCGTTTACTACACACTATTTTACACCTAGTACACTATTTTTGTTTTCATTTTTGTGACCAGGTATTAACAATGAGTTTTTGGATCCTGTGAGATTGATCGTGTGAATTTTCTGAGTCCTCCCCACCGCTCTCCTTTTGCCAGCACACATTTTTTTTTCATATTCATTTACATGTTGTTTTACACCTATTACACTATTTTTTTCATTTTTGTGACTGAGTGTCGAAGTGGGGTTACTGGATTGTGTGAGTTATCCAATTCCGCACCCGACCCACCCCCGTCACAAAAATTGAAAAAAAAAAATAGTGTACTAGGTGTAAAATAATGTGTAGTAAATGAATATGAGGAAAAAGCTTTTGCTGACGAATGGGGAAGTGGTGAGAGGACTCGGAACATTCCTGATGTGAATTTTTCGAGTCCTCTCCCCCACCCCGTTCTCCAGTACGCATTTTTTTTTTTTCCATATTTGTTTACTACATGTTGTTTTACACCTATTGCACAATTTTTTTTTTTTTTTTTGCTCGTATCAAACACTGGAGTTTGACCGAAATGATTGCACAGAATTTGAGAAGTGTTTTGAATGTTTTTCAATGATGGCAGGTGAATCAAGGATATGAATAACATGGCCACTTACTTATGAGGAAATTTGAAAGTTTAATTAAAAAAATTTTTTTTTTCTTTTTAATTATCACCTTATAGGTATTTTATACTCCAGTATATATCAAAAATATATCGTTGTTAGTCAAGGCTTGTTTTCTTTCAACCTATCTTTTTTCCATCAGTCACACACCCCACCATTGCTCATCACTCACTACATTCATTTCAACCGCCCCATCTTTAACCATCGGTTACTCTCCCCTCAAACTCTTATGAGACTACCTACACTCTCATCCACAAAAAAACCACTGTCCATATCCTCTCTTATCTTCACTTTGTACATTGAGAGTTTTCTCTGGCACCCCATATTACCATATTTATCTTCTCAGCTATTCCCACCCATTTTATATATTATTGGGTAGCTACATATCTACTCTATAGCAAGACTGGTGCTTTTCCTTAATAAAGCTTCAACCTTTCAACACTTGGCATAAAGCCACCTCCCACTCTCAAATACTCCCACCACTTAGTCATTGGGAATGGGGTTCCTTTATCCCTGATCTTTTTCTGTCTTGCAAGTTATTTGGCAACTTCCACTAGTTCCAGTGGCACAAAAAAAAGACAAAAAAGCACCCAGTGAACACTGTAAGTGATCAGCATTAGGAAGAGCAACCAGTCATAGAAACTGTGCCAAAGCTGGCATTGAAGCTTGGCTCAGCCCTGTGGCTTGCCAAATCCTGTCAAACTGTTTGACCCATGCATGGAAAACAGATGATGATGATGATGAATTGTCATACACTAACATAATAAAATTAAAAGAAGAAATGCTTTAACAAGTGTGGTTATGTGGTAAGAAACCAGTTTGCCAACCACATGGTTCCAGTTTGAGTGTATATATATACATACACACACACACATATATATAAACACACACACATAATATATATATATATATATATATATATATATATATATATATATATATAAATTAACAGAATGAGATAAAAATCCAAGGCTGTGAAAGATTTCAGAACATTTATAAATAGAAGGTCTTACAGCTGTTTCCAGGATATTTTATATATATCCCATCATTGGAGACGGTGTGAGAAAATGGTTAAGTAATAGTTATTCTAGATAAGATATAAAATAGAGAGTGAAGTGGAGGAATGAAAATAGACGTGAGATATGCAGGGATATTGTATCTGCAGTTCCATTATTTAGACAGAATGGTATACATATAAGATTTCTGTACCTTGGGAGTAAGTTCCAATAGTACTTAAAATTGGTCATTCCAAGTATAGGGTTTGTAAATGGTGTTATTGAATCTCTTTACTCTTACTCTTTTACTTGTCTCAGTCATTTGACTGTGGCCATACTGGAGCACCGCTTTTAGTCGAGCAAATCGACCCCAGGACTTATTCTTTGTAAGCCTAGTACTTATTCTATAAGTCTCTTTTGCCAAACCGCTAAGTTACAGGGATGTAAACACACCAGCATTAGTTGTCAATTAGATGTTGGGGGGGAAAAAACACAGACACATAAACACATACACACACATATATATACATATACATATATACGACAGGCTTCTTTCAGGTTCCGTCTACCAAATTCACTCACAAGGCTTTGGTCGGCTCAAGGCTATAGTAGAAGACACTTGCCCAAGGTGCCATGCAGTTGAACTGAACCTGGAACCATGTGGTTGGTAAGCAAGCTACTTACCACACAGCCACTCCTGCGCCTATAGCTACTTACCACACAGCCACTCCTTTTTTTGAAGTCAAGGGTTTTATATATATATAAAACCGGTTTCTTGTATATACATTAATATGTGTGTATGTATGTATGTATGTATATATCTATTTTTGTTTGTCCCCCACACCACTTCACAACTGGTGTTTGTGTGTTTACATCCCCATAACTTAGCAATATGGCAAAGAGACCAATAAAATAAGTACCAGGCTTAAAGAAAATAAGTCCTGAGGTTGAGTTGTTCAACTAAAAAACCCTCAAGGTGGTGCCCCAGCATTGCCACAGTCAGAGGACTGACACAAGTAAAAGATAAAAGCTAAAAGATAAAGACGCATCTGAAGAATTATTTATGCCTATCATTGTCAAATTATACATCGAAAACCAAAAAATATTTACCTAACAGTATGCAATGGAAGCATGCCTGCAATTGTTTTTAAATGAAACAATTTCTTTTTCCTATTCTTGAAACATGCATTTAATGTAAATAATTAACAGACCATTTAGACACGGTTCTGATTTTAAAATAAACTGAATTGTTTATCAGTTTATTAACCCTTTCCTTACTGTATTTATTTTGAGATGCTCTATGTTTCTTTCAATTAATTTTAAAAACGGTTGTGTGGTAAGTAGCTTGCTTACCAACCACATGGTTCCGGGTTCAGTCCCACTGCACGGCACCTTGGGCAAGTGTCTTCTACTATAGCCTTGGGTCGACCAAAGCCTTGTGAGTGGATTTGGTAGACGGAAACTGAAAGAAGCCTGTCATATGTATGTATATATATATGTGTGTATGTGTGTGTATATGTTTGTGTGTCTTTGTTTGTCCCTCCAACACCACTTGACAACTGATGCTGGTGTGTTTACGTACCCGTAACTTAGTAGTTCAGCAAAACAGACCGATATAATAAGTACTAGGCTTACAAAGAATAAGTCCTGGGGTCGATTTGCTCGACTAAAGACGGTGCTCCAGCATGGCCACAGTCAAATGACTGAAACAAGTAAAAGAGTAAAAGAGTATAACAAAGAATTTATTAAAATAACTTAGTTATCATTAAGCTAGTGTTAGGAACATAAATTGTGACTAAGGTTTGGTAGAAGATTTTAATTCAGAACTTTTGAAAACAAGACATTTGTACTACAGAGCCAGAAGTGGTTTCGACCAGGTTGGTATTGAAAGGGTTAAATTGATTGCTCTGCTGATTTTAAATTTTTGATTCCATTTTAAAAGGAATAATTTTTATACCATTAAAAACTTTTTCATATTTGTTGAAAATGGAAAACTTAATCTCTCTGTTTCCACAGATATACTGTGAATTGAATACACTCTTTTACTCTTGTACTCATTTCAGTCATTTGACTGCAGCCATGCTGGAAGCAGTTCTATTTAAATATCACTTCAAGCTTTTATAATATAGCTATCCAAGAATACAAATGTATTTATTTCACTTTATTATTAAAAATAATATTAAAAAAATGAACATCTGTAAAGAGATTATAAAATTAAATGTAGACCGGCTCTATAGAAAGTTCAGGCACTCCCAAGCTAGTATATAACACAACTGCACAAAATTCCAGATTAGTCAGGTATTTTTTTGTTCTCTTTCTACATTGTGTGTGTGTGTGGAGGGGGGGTTATCTTTTTAGGCCTTCCAAGTTTGTTGAATTTGATACAGTTTATGTTTAGCGTAATGAATTGTAAATTGAAAAGAGCGGACATTTGTGAGGCAAGATACACCAAAGTGATAAGTTCAGAGCCTGGTGAAGTGGAGGAGAATATAAGGGATGATGGGTAAAGGAGAGAAAATGGACTTCGATAGAAATGGTATGCAGATAGTTACTTCTAGCTACTTCAGAGGAGCAGAAGCCATTATAGAAGCAATATAATAGTCAGAGAAAGAAGACAGTATGTCTAACATCAGAGGTAGTAGCATATTGGTAAATGATTCATCAACCAGTTAACAATCACTGACATGTGATCTGAGACATTTATGTGTGTAATAGTAGTACTGTCCTAGGTAATAGAGCAGTACTCCAACTGGGTGTATTTATGCAGCATGCATATGAGTGCATTTTGTGTGGCATTGTTAAAGGATAAGCCTGTATGTATGGAGGACAGCAGTTTTACTAAGTTTGATATGTTTCCTCAGGTACAGCAGATCGCCACAACTTCCAGTCCCTTGTCATTTCTCCAGTGAGGCCTAGCATGTAAAGATCCTTTCTCACCACTTCAACCAACATCTTCCTGGGTCTATCCCTTCCACAGGTTCTCTCTACAATTAGAGCTCGGCACTTCTTATGCAGCTGTCCTCATTCATATGCATCACATGATCAAACCAGCATAATAAATAAATAGATTTTAACATATTTTGGAATTCATTAATTCAAAAATTTCTGTACTTGTATCCAAAATGAATATGTATGATTGCTTTTATGAAATGTTTTGAAAAGGGAAAAGAATTAACAATTTAATACAAGAAGATATTTAACACTCACAGTTATTTTATCAATTTTAAAAGGAGAACTTCCACCAGAAACTGTCAGAGTATAACTAACATTCGCATGTATTCCTATATCTTTATCGGTAGTTGTTATTGTAGTAATTGTGGTATTTACAGGAGTGTCTTCTGATACAGGTAATATAGATACAAGGTTCTGAAATTCTGGGGCATTATCATTAAAATCTTCAACAACAACAAAAACTGTTGCTGTGGAAGATAATGTTGGTAACAAAGAATCACTGGCCACAACATTAAATGTGATGTTTGGATTTTCTTCACGATCCAGCTCTGATATTAAATAAATTTCACCTGAAAATTGAAAAAAATTTACAATAGACAAAAATAAAATACTTTAATTTTCTGAGTACTTAATTACAAATGTTAACCAAGCCAACACTCATATTGAATACAAGTATTTATTTCTTCATATGGTACCTTGAAGCAATGAGGTAACATCTAAATAATAGTTCAATTTGCTACAAATAAAAGTCAAATCTCCTTCAAATCATAACCTGTAGTCTTGAAACACTGGACATGTTATATAATGCATACCAAGATATACAATGCTCAGGAGAAAGACAAGATAGTCCTTGTTGGAATACCTTTAATCATTGGTCTGCTCAATTTAAAGATGATCTGAAGCTAAACAGCACCAATGGATCCTCTTAGTAAATTCTTCAACTATCTCCAGCCTTGAGATATACATTCTTGAGCAGGACAAACCAAAGCAGACAGTTGCTACCATCGATCAGTAGGATAAACCACAATAGACATTTCATTATGTAACCAAGCAGAATGTTTACTTCTTTTTTTCATTTAGCTATTGGAAATAAAGACTAGATCATCCAATAATTGAACTTTCCATTTTATTTGCTGAGACAGAGAATTTGTTGTGGCAGAGAATTTTGTGTTCGATCGTGTGACACGTTTAAATAAAAGGAGTCCTCTGTTTTTCCATGGTTGTTGAGACGTTGGTATATTGATGTGAGCTGTCTAGCGTGAGTTCGAAAGATGGAGAGACAGCTAGACACGTCCTTGCTCAATCGCTGGCCAGCAAGAAAGAGATCGATCAAAGCGGGAAACGCTTGGATGTTGAATTCCACGCATGCGTGAGATTACGCATGCGCACAGCGTTACTACAAGCTGATTGACACTCCATCACTAATGGACACTTTCCAGCTTTTGGTTCTCAGCCATGCTGTCTCTGCTACCCTTTTCTCCACTCTTTGGAATCTTCACCTTGTTTCTTGTCTTTCCTGCAATGCTGGCCTTCAATGGCTCATTCATGGCATCAATCTCACGAGTCTTGTGGGGTTTTCCAGCTAAATGATCTTTCTCTGGATGCAATCCAGGATATCAGTATGCATAGTAGTATCACTGTCCAATGTGAGAGCAATATCCTATGGTGGACCTCATTTGCACCTTGTAGATAGTTGACTAGTATCATATTATCAACTGTCTCAAGTATCACTACTCAAAAGTCCATTTAAGGCATTGCAGACATTTACATTTACTCAGTAAAACAATATCAACAGTAACAGCAATTGAAATTTCATAAAGTAAAACACTAAAAATTGTTAATTGCTTTGAAACTAGAAAAACATGGCTAAAAGAAATTTTAAAAAAATATATATATATGTACCAGTTTTATTGTCAATGCCAAACTTTTTAGAATTGTCAAGAACTTCATATGTTACAAAGTCATTTTTATCTTCATCAGTGGCTGTAAGTGTTGCAATAATACTTCCGACAGGATAGTTTTCAACCAAATTTCGTAATGTAAAATTTTCTCTAAAAACTGGGTAACAATCATTTATATCCTTGACTGTAATTGTCAAAAATCCTGAGGAAAGAAAAAGAGAGTACTTTGCGATTAATTTAGAAATTATCATTTTCTCCAATAGTTCATTGTATAATTAATTCATTAAAGGATTTAAAGTTTATCAAATATTCCTACTACATTTTATGCTCTATTTTATAACTGTAAATATGAAAGAGAAAAGATTATTGAACAAATGTTGAATTTTTTTTATGTGTCAGTTACGAGAAAAGACATGAATTCAATTTTATGAATGTAAGATTATTGCTTTGGGAGTGTTACTTGATTTGATGATGCTATTTACTTCAATGATGCAACTATATCCCTAGCTTGAGTAATGTATGCTCATTTTAACAAGTACTGCATAAAAGTGTCATTACTACGAGGTTAAAAATGAAAAGACAAGTGTTGAAATTATAAGCTTATTTTTTTAATTTAAAATAGGTGTTGCAGAAACATTTTTATCTGATTAATGAGAAAGGGACAGTGGGACAGTAAAAGATAATTTGCAGTAGATGAGAATAAGCTAATTTTTGCTATAAATTATAGAGTAACTATAAACTTCTGTAACATACCCTAAAAATTTGAGTTTGCCATTGAACTTAGATAATATTCATAGGCATCTCCATTCATTGGTTTACAAATTCTATATTACAAGTCAAAATTTAATGTTATTTTGTCATTATGATTTTGTATATATATTCTGGTATTTACTATTTATATATTTACACTTTTATATGCAATATTTACCAAAACCTTTTGGGGTTTTTTTTAATTTCTTTTCCATAAGAAAATGTTTTGTGATGTGATACTAAATATTCAATGACAAAGGCACCACCTATTCAGATAGCCAAAAATAATTAAGCAAATGTATTCTCTTGCACTAGGTTAGAGGTAATGAGTCAAGCAAGCAACTGAACAAAATGTCTAAAGAAAGAAGATAAAAATAATAATAATGATAATAATAATAATAATAATAATAATAATAATAATAATAATAATAATAATAATAATAATAATAATAATAAAGAAATGGAAAAACTTTCAAAGTACAAAGACCTGGAAATAGAGATAACTCGAATGTGGAGTCTAAAAACAGAAACAATTCCTATCATAGTAGGTGCCTTAGGTATAATAAAAAAATATTCAGACAAATACATAACAAAAACACCAGGACTTACAAATATATATAACATACAGAAAATTGCACTACTAGGTACTGCACACATTCTACGCAAAACACTTTCAATACAGTAAACATAAGAGCACCACAGCAAACTACAGCACATACCCAAGGCACACAGAGCTGCGCTCGGTAGTGAAGTGAAAGCACGTTATAAAAATAAAACTACTGAACAATAATAATAATAACAATTATCAGCCAAAGTACGCCACTAGCCCAGAAGGAATATAAGAAACGCTACAACAATATAGCCAGACTTGTCCATTGGACACTTTGCAACAAGTATGAACTTGACAAAGCAAAAAATTGGTACTACCACAAACCTGAAGGCATTGTCGAAAATAGAAGTGCAAAGATCTTATGGGATTTTATGATACAGTGCGACCATGAGATTGAGAATAGGAAGCCGGACATAGTCTTATTTGAGAAAGAAAACAAACTATGCTGGACCATAGACATAGCTTGCCCAGCTGACAATAAGGTATGTGATAAGGACGAAAGAAAAGTCGAGAGATATGACAGGTTAGCTTGGGAAGTTAATCAGTTGTGGTCGATGGAAAAGGTAGCAGTAGTACTGATAATTGTCGGAGCCCTGGGAACAGTGAGCAAAAATTTCGTGAAGTACATGGAACAAATAGGGGCTGCAATAAGGGTGGAGCACTTGCAGAAAACAGCACTGCTTGGAACCGCTCAAAAAATAAGAGGTGTTACCTTAGTTCACTGGTAGTGAACAGCTAACACTGTAGTACATCTCCAGCATTAGAAGCTGTGCAAAGGCAACAACAACAACAATAACAATAATAATAATAATAATAATAATAATAATAATAATAATAATAATAATAATAATAATAATAATAATAATGATGATGATGATGATGATAATGATTGGACAAAAACAAGTTAGCAAATGCTAGGAGGGATATCTTCAGAAATAAAAGACACGATCAAGCATGCAGTGGAAAATGACCTAAACATAAGACAGGAAGGAAATGAGGAACCAGATGAAGAGAGCAACTCTCCACAAGTCTCAAATGCACGACTGCCATCTGTCCAGAACACGCAAATGTCTGGAGAAATAAGCTGTAATGAACCTAATAAAGATAGCGAGAATAGTGGTAAAGAAACAATATTTGAAGACTACACATTTGCTGAAGAACATAGAAAGTCTATGATAGAACCGAAGCAGAAAATCTTGAATAAGCATGAGATGTAAGGCATGCCAATACGCATGATAGAGAACCACTTCATAAATTCTCAAAAACAATCCAAAATAGAAAACAAATTGAAATTGGAAACTATATAACAAAGGAAATTATACAAGAACTAAAACCAGATCTCACTGAATTAAATGAAATTATTTATGCAGCTGCTAAGACAAGTGAAACCAGTTACATGCCTCTGAAAAAAACAAAGAAATACAAACCTGAGAAGAATTCTAAACTGGAAAAGTAAAATTGAAAAAGAGATTAAAATAATGAGAGGTGAAATATCAACATTGAATGAACTAATCTGTGGAAATGATGTAAAAACCAGAAAAGGAAGAAAGATGAAGTGAAAACATAGATTCTCACCAAGAGAAGGACTGCTTTCAGTAAAAGAAACACTGAAACTAAAAGTTCAAAGAATATGAAGATTTGAGAAGAGAAACAGATTTTTCAAGTAAAACAAGCTGTTCACATCCAATGCGAAAACATTCTGCAGAGAAATAGAGAAGGAGAAAATAACTGTTGAAGACTCCGCTACCATGGAAGAAGTTGAAAAAAGATGTGGAAAGATATCTGGAGTAATGAAAAGACTTACATTGAAAATACAAACTGGATTAGATGTACAGAAGGATCATACTAAAACTTACCAGAATAAGCATGGGAAGGCATCACAATAGCAGACCTAAGGATGACACTCACAAAGGCTCATAAGTGGAAATCCCCTGGTAATGATAAGGTGCAAAATTTCTCGTTTGCCTTGCTTCCATGCACATACGAAAAGTTAGTCCAGTTATTCAATGAAATTATGAGAGATCCTATGAAAACACCTGACTAGTTACCAAGAGGTATTACTAATGTACTCCCAAAGAATAATGAAACCAAATTTCCCCAAAACTATCAACCCATAATATGTCTGGCTACTATGTATTAAATTTTAAAATCCATCCTCGTGAAGAAAACATACGAATGTATGGAACAGAACGATATTTTCCCCACTGAACATAAAGGATGTCGATGAGGCTCATATGGATGCAAAGACCAACACTTAATCAATTGCATGATCCTTGAGAATTGTCATAACAAATGTAGAAAGCTCAGTTCTCCATGAATTGATTATAAAAAAGGCCTTCAACAGCACATCACATTCATGGATCTTGAAATCACTGGATATCTTCAAAATTTCTCCTGTGATTTCAAACTTCCTGAAGCACATGTCAATGTGGAATACAAATCTCCAATTATACTACTCTAAAGGAGTATTGACCACAAAAAACATTAATATCACCTGCAGCATTGTTATGGTCTAGTTACCTGTATATTTAATCAGGTTGAACATGAAGGAGTCATACCCTATGACTGGTGTAGCAACTGCTACAAAGGTAAAAGTGACCTTAGGTAGAAATAATTACAGAGGTATTAAATTGTTGGATCAGGCTGTGAAAATTACAGAGAGGGTCATAGCTCAACCAATTATGATGAAAGTTAGTCTTGATGAGATGCAGTTTGGTTTTGTGTCAGGGAGAAGCACCACTGATGTTATATTTCAGGTAAGGCAGCTGCAGGAGAAGTACCTTGTAAAACATAAATCTCTGTACTTGGCTTTTGTTGACATGGATAAAGCCTTCAACAGGGTCCCCAACACCCTTATCTGGTGGTCAATAGTGATAGACAAAAGATTAGTGAGAGTTGTACAAGCCATGTACTGGGAGGCTGTCAGCAAGATGAGGGTTGGCAGTGAGTATAGTGATCAATTCTGGGTACAAGTAGGGGTTCACCAAGGATCAGTCCTCAGCCCCTTCTTGTTCATCATACTCCTCCAAGCAATAACAGAGGAATTTAAACAGGTTTCCCCTTGGAGTCCCTCTATACTGATGATCTTGCTCTCATAGCTGAATCACTTCCAGAACTAGAGAAGAAATTTCAGGTATGGAAGCAAGGTCTAGAATCAAAAGGCCTTAGAGTTAATCTAGCAAAAACCAAAGTCTTAATAAGTATGAAAGCAGACAAATCACAAATCCCTTCAGGTAGATTGTTCTGCTTGATTTGTAGAAAAGGCATAAGTATAAACTCCATAAGATGTACCTGGTGTAAGCTATGGACACACAAGAGGTGCAGCGATATCAGAGGAAGGTTACCTGGGAAAATAGTTTTGTGTGTAGAAGGTGCACAGGTACTGTAAACACTAAAAATGTACAGAAAATAGACTCCATCAAATCCCAGCATGGAAAGCTAGAAGTAGTTGATAACTTTTGTTATCTAGATGATCAAATCAGTAGCAGAGGGGAATGCTCTGAGAGCATTGTTGCTAGAATAAGAGTAGGCTGGGCAAAGTTTAGAGAGCTCCTACTTCTGTTGGTAACAAAGAGTCTTTCACTGCTGGGGACATGTGTGGGCTTCAATCAAATGAAGCTAGTGTGCTTTGCTGGCTGTGCAATGTCAGTGTGCATGTATGACAGAGTGTAAGCATCCTGAGAGAAAAGATGGTCATATGAGGCAACGGATGTGATGTGCAAGAGAGATGAATGTGCTGGTATGGGCAAAGACAGCTATGTAAAAAAAAGTGCTGATCTCTAATTGTGGAGGGAATCTGTGGAAGAGGTAGACCTAGGAAGACATGGGACAAGGTGGTGAAGCATGATCTGTGAATATTGGGTCTCACAGAAGCAATGACAAGTGAGAAACCTTTGGTGATATGCTGTGCTTGAGAAAATTCATAACATCAAGTGAAATCATAAATGTGGCCAATGCCAGTGTCACATAACTAGCACCCATGCCAGTAGTACATAAAAAGTATCCATTACACTCTTGGAGTGGTTGGCATTAGGAAGGGCATCCAATCATAGGAACCATGCTAACTCAGATTGGAACCTGGTGCAACTCTCGAGCTTACCAGTTTCAGTCAAACCATCTAACCTATGCCAGCATGGAAAACAGATGCTATATGAATAATAATAATAATAATAATAATAATAATAATAATAATAATAATAATAATGAAAATAATGTTCATGTTTGGGAATACCAACAACGTATGTATGATCAACTCACGGAACAGAGATTATGTGATCAAGCTAGAGCAATAAGAAAAAATTGCTGGTTCACAGAAGCAGAGCTCAAAGCTATCAAAGGACAGGTATTGGAAAACAACAGCAGGGGAAACAATGAAAATACAGTTCCTACTGATAAAAGTTATCTCATTGCAAAAAAACAGAGGTGAACTCTCTAATAAACCACAGGAAAGGAACAGTGATAGCTTGTTTGATGAGAGACATATAGATGGTTTATATATGAGAGACATAGAGAGACATATAGATGAAGAAGACAATAAAACAAATGATGAGAATAAAGGCAAGGCTACAGAAGAACAATAGTGACATTATTTGCAACCTTAAAAAACGTTGATCAGTGGAAAGTGTACCAAGAAACGAAAAATGTGAATGAAGTTCTGAAATACATCAGAACAAAAAACATAACATAAACAAATAATTTGATCAAGGCAGCAAGTATTGTTGTAGGAGAAAATGTGGGTGTTGATGTCAGAGAATGAAATATAATGAGAGAGACAAAAGAAAAGATCCATGGTAGAAAAGAAGAATACAGGCAGGGTTAGATACACTCTCAAAGGATACAGGGCACTGAACAGAAAGTATGATATTGAAAGAAAGGGGTTGAAAGTGGTAATGGAAGAACTGAAACAATGCCTCATTGCAAAGAAAGCAAAGATGGTAAGATATGACCAAAGAATGAAGGGTTACCAGCAGAATAGGATATTCAGAGTAGATCAGAAGAGATTCTATAAAGAAATAAATGGAGAGTGTACAGATGAAAAGTTGATACCAGATAACATTAAAAGTCAAAGGTTTTGGAGTGACATCTGGAGCAAAGGCAAGGAGCACAAGAAGGATGCTGAAACAAACAGTAGTCTGTCCAAAACAGGCAGAACTAGTCATTTCAGTTACGGAAGTGAAGGAAATTAGCAAAAAATGGGCAACTGGAAGGCCCCAGTACCAGATGAGGTTCAAGGCTACTGGATCAAAAGATTTAGTGAATGTCATGCATGAATAGCTGCACAACTCAATACTTTGTTAAATGCCGACCAAGCAACACCAGATTGGTTGACAATGGGTAGGACAGTGCTGTACTTGAAGGCCACTTATGTGGAAATTATTGACTGGAATAGTCACAGAGTCAATGTATGGACATCTGTTGCAAGCGTAAGTGCAGAGGTACCAAGGATCAACTCCTGGGAGACAAAACTGTACTTGGAGACTGCAAGAGGAGGAAAACTAACTTAGCCATGTCATGGGTCGATTATCATAAGGTGTATGATATGATCCCACATTCTTGGATTAAGGAATGTATGAACCTATTTGGTACTGCATTGAATGTTGAGCGACTGCTTGGAAAAAGTATGGTGAAGTGGAGGACGGAACTGACAGCATATGGAAGAAGTTTAGAGACAATAGAAATCAGGAGAGGCATTTTCCAAGGGAACTGCCTGTCCCCATTGATCTTTGTACTGTGCATGATACCACTAACACTGATTCCGAGGAAAGTAAAGGCTGAGTATGTATTCAAGAGCCACCAACAAAAAGTCAACCACTTGTTATTCATGGATGACATCAAACTTTATGGTAAAGATGAACCCCAAGTCAGTTCCCTCATTGATACGGTGTATACTTTCGGTGCTGATATCAGAATGGAGTTTGGACTGAAAAAGTGTGATGTGTTAGTCTTGAAGAGAGGCAAAATCAAATGTATGGATGGGCTACTGAAACTGTCAGGGGAGGTTATGAAGCAGATAGAAGACATGGGCTATAAGTACTTGAGGTTATTGGAAATGGATAAATTGATGGAGAAAGAAATGACAGAAAAATTTAAGGTGGAGTACTTGTGCAGACTGAAACTGATTTTTAGGTCAAAATTAAATGGACGGAGTAAGATTGGAGCTATCAACACTCCTTAGAATTTCACCTCTTAGATATGGAGCAGGGATAATCGCATGGACAGTAGAACTAAACAGCTTAGACAGAAAGGCAAGGAAGTTGCTGACTAGATATGAAATATTCCACTCAAAAAGTGACACAGACAGATTGTATGTACCAAGAAAAAGAGGGGGAAGAGGACTGATTGGATACGAACACAGCATTAGAGCAGAAGAAAACAACATAACGTGGTATGTAAAAAATGCCACAGAACCACTATTATTGGAAGTAAGAAGGTCGGGCTTGTGTAGGATGGAAGATTGTAAAAATAAAGCACTGTACAAGCACTTGAGAATGAATTAAACTGAAAATAGGTGGATAAAGAAAAGAATGCATGGACAATTTCATATGGATGTTGAAGATAAGACAGACAGAGAAAAAAGATGGCTGTGGATGACTAAAAGTGATTTAAAACTGGAAACAGAGGCTCTAATCTGTGCTGCCCAAGAGCAAGCACTAAGAACGAATTACATCAAATACAGAAACAGACAACACATCACAAACTGATAAGTGCAGAATTTGTGGGCAAAATGGTGAAACCATATGGCATATTACCAGTCAATATACACCGCTAGCCCAGAAAGAATATAAGAGACATCATGACAATATAGCAAGGATTGTTCATTGGACACTTTGCAACAAGTATGGACTTGACAGAGCAAAAAAGTGGTATGAACATAAACCGGAAGGCATCATTGAAAATGATAATGCAAAGATCCTATGAGATTTTATGATTCAGTGTGACCATGAGATAGAGAACAGGAAGCCAAACATAGTATTTATTGAGAAAGAAAGCAAACGATATAGATATAGCATGCCCAGCTGTCAACAAGGTATGCAATAAGGAAGAAAGAAATGTCAATAAATATGACAGGTTAGCTTGAGAAGTTAAGCTGTTGTGGACACTGAAAAAGGTAGTAGTAGTAGTAGCAATAATTGTCAGAGCCCTGGGAACAGTGAGTAAAAATCTTGAGAAGTACATGGAACAAATAGGGGCTGCAATAAGAGTAGAGCACTTGCAGAAAACAGCACTGCTTGGAACCACTTGAATACTCCGGATGGTGCTCGAAAAATAAGGGGTGTTACCTTAGTTCACTGGTAGTGAACAGTACATCTTCAGCGTTAGAAGCTGTGCAAACACAATAAATAATAATTATTATTTCAAATTTTTGTCATAAAGGCAGCTTGGGGAGGAGGTAGGGATGAGTTGATTACATACCCCCACCCTGTTCAACTGGTACTTATTTTATCAACCCCTGAAGGATGAAAGGCAAAGTTGACCTCAATGGAATTTGAACTTAGAACGTAGTGATGGGTGAAATACCGCTAAGCATTTAATCCAGATTGCTGTGGATTCTACTAGCTTGCTGCCTTAATAATAATAATAATAATCATAATAATAATAATAACAATAACAATAACAATAATTACTATTATTATTAATGGTTTCAAATTTTGGTACAGGGCCAGCAAATTAGGGGGAGGGGTCAAGTTGGTTACGTCAACCTCAGTACTTAGTCAGTACTTATTTTACTAACCTTAAAGGGATGAAAGGCAAACATGACCTTGGCAGAATTTGAAAATAATAATGATAATAACAACAACAACAACAACAACAACAACAACAACAAGAGAGTGAAAACCTCTCCCAAGACAACACTGTCCTCTCAATGATTAGCCAGAGATGATTTTTAAAATGAGAATGTCTGAAATAAACTCGACTGCTCTCACAAACAAGAATACAAAAAAATGAACCGACTACTCTCAAAAATTAAGTAAAAAACAGTAAAAAATAATCTAGAATCCTTGTCCAGTAACAGATCGATTCCAAAATGTAATCAATTCGTGCCAGTCACAAAGCCAAACATCCCTGAAAATTTCATCCGAATCTATCCAGTGGTTCTTGAGACTTGTTATCTTTGGACAAACAAACAAACATGACTGAAAACAATACCTCTGCTTTCATTAAGGTGGTGGTGGTGGTGATGGTGGTGGTGATGGTGATGGTGATGGTGATGATGATGATGATGATGATGATGATATCCACTCCTGTTCTGCCTGGCACTCACACCTTTAACAGAATTGCTAAATAGAACTGGATGCGGTTACAAATGCTACGGAAAAACAGTCAGCCACCTTCTATATATGGATGACCTAAAATTATATGCTAAAAACGACAAAGAGCTAGAAACACTACTACAGACAGTACACGGCTTTACCAAGGAAATAGATATGAAATCCGGATTAGAAAAATGTGCCAAAGCAACCCTGAAAAGAGGAAAATTAGTTGAAAGCAGCAATATAACACTAGATAAAGCCAATGAAATAAGAGAACTAGACGAAAGCCAACCATACAAGTATTTAGGAGTCAATGAACTAGATAGGATACAACATACACAAATGAAAGTAAAAATAAAGAAAGAGTACTATAGACGAGTTAGATCAATACTAAAAACAGAGCTCAACGTTAAAGACATCATCATCATCATCATCATCATCATCATCATCATCATCATCATCATGATAAGGATGCAATTTGGCCTTGATAAATGTGCAAAAGCTACCTTTATCAAAGGAAAAATGACAAATACATCTAATGTGAACCTTGACCAGCAAAATGTCATAAAAGAGTTAGAACCAGCGGAGAGCTACAAATACCTAGGGGTAATTGAAGGGGACAATATCAAGCACTCAGTGATGAGGGAAAGGATCAGAAGAGAATGTTATCGCAGGGTGAGAGCAATACTGAAGACAGAGCTGAACGCGAGAAACAGGATCGAAGCGATCAATACTCTAGCCATACCAGTCGTGACTTACAGTTTCAACATCGTTAACTGGTCAATTACTGAAATATGTAATGTTGACAGAAAAATACGAGAACTGTTGACAATGCATAGAATGCACCACCCTAAGGCAGATATAGAACATCTTTATCTGCCAAGAAATGAAGGAGGCCGAGGACTTTTACAGCTGGCATTATCAATGAAGGTAGCCACAATTGGCCTAGACACCTACCTGAAAAACTCTGAGGACTGGATGCTAAAACTTGTCTTAAAATATGAAAGCAAGAAAGCATCTTACTCAGTAACAAAACAGGCAAAGGAATATCTAAGTGAATTCCAATTGCAACAAATTCAAGAATTAGACGAACTAGAAACACCTGCAGAAAAAGCTAAGCGCTTGAAAACCCGTGCTAAAATTGCTGCCTTAGCTATTATGACTGAAAAATGGCATGGAAAACCTCTCAATGGCAAATACCCAAAGAGAGCGAATAATGCAGATATTGACAAAGCCCTTACCCACCAATGGTTAATGGCCTCTGGCTTGAAATCAGAAACAGAGTGGTTTATCATAGCAGCCCAAGATCAATGCCTACTTACAAAGAACTACCAGGCCAACATATTAAAGAACAGCAGCTCCCCATTATGTTGTATATGCCAACAACAAAATGAGACCATCGATCATGTTGTCTCCATGTGTAGTCTGCTTGCGCCTACAGAGTATCTCAACAGGCATGATAGAGCTGCACAATATATTCACTGGGTAATATGCAAAAACCTGGACTTGCCCCATGATAAAAACTGGTGGGAACACAAACCACCCCCAGTACTTGAAAATGATCACATTGCACTCCTCTGGAACTTCACCATTCAAACTGACAGAAAGATAGACGCAAATAGGCCAGACATCATACTGAAAGACTTCAGACAAAAATCATGCCTCCTCATTGATATGACTGTCCCAATCGATATAAACGTATCTGTCAAGACCTACCAAAAGCTCAGCAAATATAAAGATCTTGAAATAGAAATTAGCAAAATGTGGAATCTGAAGACGAAAACAATACCTATTGTGATAGGTGCCCTGGGAATGACAGCGAAACGGGCTGATTACTACCTAGATCAGATTCCAGGAAACCCCAAAATGGCTGAAGTTCAAAAGATAGTGCTCATGGGAACTGCCCATATCCTACGTAAAATACTGTCTATGTGATCTCAAATTTTAAAGCAAACACATAATTTTCTTATGGTTTCTTAAACATTCACTTGAACAAAACTGTACAAATCCAAATATATGGTACCCTAGGCATAACACCTACATGAACTTCTAACTTGTTGTCTCTTGAGGTCTCTGGGTGAGACTTGGATCCAACTTGTACAAATGCAAAACAAAAGTCAAACATAAAAGAAGAAGAAGAAGAAGAAGAAGAAGAAGAAGAAGAAGAAGAAGAAGAAGAAGAAGAAGAAGAAGAAGAAGAAGAAGAAGAAGAAGAAGAAGAAGAAGAAGAAGAAGAAGAAGAAGAAGAAGAAGAAGAAGAAGAAGAAGAAGAAGAAGAAGAAGAAGAAGAAGTCAAACATAAAATAATAATAATAATAATAAGCAAAAGTCAAACATAAAATAATAATAATAATGATAATGTGCAAAACCAAGGTTTGGCCATGAACTGGAGGGTCGATCCCGAAGTGGACAGAGGAGAAGCTAAAGGAGATGAACAGGAAGTCAAGAAAGCTCCTAATGATGCATGGAGCCCATCATCCACATGCAGACACTGATCGCCTATACATGAAGAGAGCAAATGTGGAAGACTGCATGCATATTGAACTTGAGAGCTTAATGAAATACCTAGCCCAAAGTAAGGAAACCTTGCTAGTGACAGTTAGGAACGTGAGAGCGTTGGGAGCAGAGAAAAAAAGGGAAAACAAAGGAAGGTGTACAAACAGGGCATAAAGAGGAATTACACAAGAAGAGACTACACAATCAATTCCATGTAGCCACAACAGAAGTTGCTGGACAAAATAGGTGGGATTGGCTGATGGAAGGAACCCTAAAAAAAGAGACCACAAGCACTATACTGGCAGCACAAGACCAAGCATTGGCCATGAACTGGAGGGTCAACTTTTGGAATGAGAAAATGTTTCCATTGTGCTGCATCTGCAATAGAGTGGATGAAACCATTGCCCATATCACGAACAAATGTCCTAGACTTGCCCCAAACCACTACAAGTTGTGGCGACATGACCAGGTAGTGAGAGTGCTACATTGGAAACTGTGCGAAAAGTGGGAGCTAGAGAGAGGTAGGACATAGTATGAGCACAAACTGCAGAGAGTGGCAGAGTTGGAGACTAGCAAAATCCTCTGAGATTTCCCAATCCAAACAGATCAGGTGCTAGAGCATAACAGACTGGACCTAATGGTGATGGACAAGGTGCACCACATATGCTATATAGTTGATGTTGCATGTCCCTTTGACCCATGAATAGTCAAGAAGGAAAGTGAAAGATAGATACAACTCTCTTAAGTATGAAATAGGCCGGCTATGAAAAATGAAGAAGGGGAAGATAGTGCGAATTATTGTTGGGTCCTTGGGAACAGTATCAGAAGGCATCAAGAGGAAAATAAAGGAAATTGGAATAGTGCCCAGCAGAACTGTTACAAAAGGTTTGCAACCTTGACATAGCCAGAATAACCAGGAAAGTATTAGATAGCTGAAAAAAACAAATAGCATGGTATTGTAGGCTGCAGGTAGTAAGCCCGCTACACATGCAAGACTCCAGAATCTCAAACAAAACAGGTGATAAACAGAAAATTATAATAATAATAAAAAACAATAATAATCCTTTCCACTATAAGCAAAAGGCCTGAAATTTGTGGGGAAGTAAGTTAATCTATTACATTGGCCCTAGTACTCAACCGGTACTTATTTTATTGATCCCAAAAAGATGAAAGGTAAAATCGACCTCATCAAAATTTGAATTCAGAATGTCAAGAGCCAGAAGAAATGCCACTAAGGATATAATAATGGTATTGATGATAATGACAGGGAAATGATTTTCATGATGGTGAATTCTTCATTAGAAGAAATTAATTTACAAGGTTTTATTGGAAAGGTGCAGTTCAATTAATTAATCCCCTGATAGGTTTCGTATTTTATCACTTCAAATATATATGTTGGGATCAATTTGACTTTACAACCCTACTCAACAAATTTAGACATTGTGCAAGTGTATGAAAAACAATAAGAAGTTTATTATAATAAAGAACATTTGCATAAGGGATATATTTCCTTACCTGTTGCTGTTTTAACTCCCACAACGGTATTCTGATCTGATACTTCAACTTTTAGTATGATACGCTCAAATGTTTCTCTGTCTAGTTTTTCCTTTAGAGTAATATTTCCCGTATTGTGATCAATCTCAAAATATGGCTGAAATGGATTGCAGGATTATGATTAGCATTTTCTTTTGGTTTCTATGAATATGATGCCAGGATTTTTTTTAACTTCGAAATAATTATGGGTGAACTTGATAGACAAGAACTGAAAGAAGCTTGTCTCACATGTTTGTGTGTGTATGTGTTTGTGTGTATGTGTGTGTGTGACTTTGTGTGTGTGCATGTGTTTGTGTGTGTCCAATGGTCTTGACATTTCATGACATGTAAATGAACATATTTTCCAATCTTCAATGGAAACATGCCTGACCACTGGAAAATATTGCCTTACTTGGAATAGATGACAGATAGCAATGAAAAGGGCATCTAGCTATCTACTTCAATGGATTTCATCTGGTTAATGCAAAAACTGAAAAATGGACATTAAACCAATTAACTGAGTCAATAATACCTAATCTGAGAAGGAATTAAATTCCAGATTGTTTACTAACTTCTGTTAAGGCTTTTAAACACAACTCTACAAAATTTAGCCTCTTGAAAATAAAACTGGCCAACAAAGGATTCTTGGTCACTTGACATGATAGAAACAGTTGCTAAATTTCCCTCAAATCACATCCAACCATGTTAAGTGGAAAAAGTTTAGACACTGTATTCCAGGATTTGATGTGTCTGAAAAAATAAATGTGATTGTCACAGTTGAAATGCCTTTGGTCATAGTTCTACATAAAAGATAAACTGGGGCTAAATAACAAGAACAACAGCTAACACCTTTTATCTTCAGTCGAGTGATTAATTTTAGAATTGTCTTCGGTCTGTAAATTACACTCCAACAATTTATGCAAGTGTTTTGAATTTGAAAAATATAAGAACTAGTGAAAAATAGACCATAAAAACTTTGTTAAACATTCTGAAAAACAAGTTCTATTTCAAGCAAAGGAAAATATAACTGTCCAAAAATATCTTACCACAATACTATTTTCATTGACTTCTCTTCCTTTTCCATTTATTTCAATTGTCTCTTGTGAAATATTGAAAATCAGCTTACTATTCAAATCCTCATCTGTAGCTTTTATTGAAGTAATATAAGAATTAACAGTTATGTTTTCATAAAGTTCTATGTTTGTTTTACCCAGTTTCAGTTCTGGCGTTTCATCATTAACGTCTTCTACAATGACATTTACTTCAGTAGTGGCTGTTATAGGTGGAGTTCCTCCATCAATGGCAAGAATGGTAAAATTATAAAAGGATTTATTTTCACGGTTTAATTTACTGCTGAGAAAAATACTTCCATCCTCTGAATTTATGCGAAAGACACTGGTTTGTGTTTTTAGACGGTAGTTCACCCGATTGAATGGACTTGTCATATCATCATCTTTTGCAGTAACATTTAAAAGCCAACTATCTGCAAGGAATATAATTAGAGAATATAAGAAGACCATTTTTGCAAAATGTTTCATTTACTAAATGTTACAATGGACCGATATTGTAAACCCTCTTTCCAAAGAGTTAACAATTTGTACCTTGTTATTGACATTACGCTGTCTCCATGGCTAAGACAGATAACACTTGCTTATCTAGTCAACTGGATGTTAATAGATAATATGAATGTTTTACTTATAGTTAAATAATTGGCTTCTAACAAAGCCACAAATATAATGAGAGGAAACAATCAAATTAAATCAATTCCTTTATTTTATCGATCTAAGAAGGATGAAAGGCAAGGAATTATTTGACCTCAGATTAATTAAATACCTCCTTTATGCAGATGACTGTGACTTAGTCACTCATACAGTGGATGACATGCAAATACTCATGAGTTGCATTTCTGCTTCTTACATATATATATATATATACATACATGCATGCATACATACATACATACATACATACATACATACATACATACATACATACATACATACATACATACATACATACATATATATATATATATATATATATATATATATACATACATGGTGGTTGTCTACTCCTTAAACAGAGTTTGACCACCTCCTGCACCTACACCTTAGCCCTTTCATGGCGTCTGATGTGGCTTTTTAAACCAGACAGTGTTTTGAAAAAAACACCCACACAGATTGCACCTCTGATTTGCACTACCAATACCTGCAAGTAAGTTCTGCTCATTGTGGATCCTAACATGTCTTTTAAGACCCCCATTGGATTTGCAAACCCTCTGGCACACTCACATACATACATACATAATACATATATATATATTATTTATATTATTATTTAATTGAACGCAACACATTCATTTCCAAGTAAGTTTATCTTAACCTTATATATATATATATATATATACACAGTATTAACCTTATATGCTAATACACACATATATTGAATATATCTACATATACAAATACTACACAGCATGGTGTATATATGTCATGTACCCATATATGCACATATATATATATATATATATATATATATATATACATATATATATATACATATACATACATATATATATACATATATATATATACATATACATACATATATATATACATACACATACATACATATATACATACACATACATACATATATACATACACATACATACATATATATATATATATATATATATATATATATATATATATACATGTATATATACATACACATATATACATAAATATATACATATATATATATATATATATATATATATATATATATATATATATATATCATTTATATTATTATTTAATTAAACGCCACACATCCATTTCCAAGTAAGTTTATCTTAACCTTATATATACATATATATATATATATATACAGAGAGAGAGAGATCATCATCATCGTTCAACATCCACTTCCCCTGCTGGCATGGGTTGGACGGTTTGACTGGGGACAAGCAAGTCAGGAGGCTGCACTAGGATCCAATCTGATATATATATCTACATATATATATATCATCATCATCATCATCATCATCGTTTAACGTCCGCTTTCCATGCTAGCATGGGTTGGACGATTTGACTGAGGACTGGTGAAACCGGATGGCAACACCAGGCTCCAGTCTGATTTGGCAGAGTTTCTACAGCTGGATGCCCTTCCTAACGCCAACCACTCAGAGAGTGTAGTGGGTGCTTTTACGTGTCACCCGCACGAAAACGGCCACGCTCGAAATGGTGTCTTTTATGTGCCACCCGCACAAGCCAGTCCAGGGGCACTGGCAACGATCTCGCTCGAAAATCCTACAGGAGCCAGTCAGGCGGTACTGGCAACGGCCACGCTCAAAATGGTGCATCTCATGTGCCACCCGCACAAGAACCAGTCCAGGGGCACTGGCAACGATCTTACTTGGCTTGCCGGGTCTTCTCACGCACAGCCCATTTCCAAAGGTCTCGGTCCGTAGTCATCGCCTCGGTGAGGCCCAATGTACGAAGGTCTTGCCTCACCACCTCAGCCCAGGTCTTCCTGGGCCTACCTCTTCCACGGGTTCCCTCAACTGTTAGGGTGTGGCACTTTTTCACGCAGCTATCCTCCTCCATTCTCACCACATGTCCATACCAGCGCAATCGTCTCTCTTGCACGCCACAACTGATGCTTCTAATGTTCAGCTTTTCTCTCAAGATACTTACACTCTGACGGGTATTCACATTGACATTACACATCCAACGGAGCATACTGGCTTCATTCCTTGCGAGCTTACGTATGTCCTCAGCAGTTACAGCCCATGTTTCACTGCCATGTAGCATGGTTGTTCGTACGCATGCGTCATACAGTCTGCCTTTTACTCTGAGTGAGAGTCCCTTTGTCGCCAGCAGGGGTAAGAGCTCTCTAAACTTTGCCCAGGCTATTCTTATTCTAGCAGCTACACTTTCAGCGCACCCACCCCCACTACTAACTTGGTCGCCCAATATATATATATCAAATAATAAGCAACACGGATTTCAAAAGTGATTGCAGTACGCACGTTTCATGCTACTTCAATTTATTGAAGTAATGTGAGCATTACCTTAATATATTCTTATATATTAATATATACTTAATATATACTTAATATATACTTAATATATACTTATATATTCTTCCTCTGCTCTCTCCCACTTGGTTTTAATATGTTGCCACATTTGTAATATGTCTTTTTTTCTACATTTTTTCGTGCAGCTGAAGATTGCTCTTCATATTGCATTTAAGGTAATGCTCACATTACTTAAATAAATTGAAGTAGCATGAAACGTGCGTACTGCAATCACTTTTGAAATCCGTGTTGCTTATTATTTGATTTTAATCACCCATCCTTTTGGGATGTGATATTCGGGTGCCTTCGCATAAGTACCATATTCAAGCCTTGAATATATATATATATATATATATATATATATATATAATGTTTCAGTACTCCTCATCCTCTCCTCTTTCATCCTCTTCCCACTCATCCTCTTTGCTAGTCATTATGCTATCACTCAGTTTCTGCCATCATACTCTTGCTTCTTTTACCCACTCATCCTGGTTCTTCTGTTATCACTTTTTCTCCTATCAGCCTTGGTCACATTGCCTAGAACAAATGGAGATACTGTAGAGTAGCAAGGATGCAAAGTGTCTTGAGGAGGCACAAGATAAACTCACTACTGCTGGTGTTACAATATTATGCATCAAGAAATTTCAGTGAAATGGGTAATAAACAAGTGGAGACAATAAATAGTTGAGAAGACAACTTCTCTAGAGTTGATGCCATGAAAAAATGCACCAACTACACTCTGTAAAGCACTTGTTTTTAGAAAAGGCATCCATCCACAGAGACCATGTCAAACATAGAACACTTGAGTGAAATGTAGGGGATAATAATTCTGGATTAGAAGTGACATGAATCAAGACAACTTGATGAACAATCAGAGTGTTTAAATTTTAAATTTCATGGATTTTATTTAGTGTTTGTATAATCAATGGTACATCCCAGTCAAATTATACATAAACTACAGATGTACATAATTAATTATTCAGTGATACAGATTTTACATTTTCCTTGTGTATCAATCAAAGTACTGCACAGTGATTAACATATCTGACTTTAATTACAATCACCATGATGTTATCTTCAACATAAGATGATATAACCGTCTACTTCAAGCAGAACATCTCACTAAAATACCGATTTTCAATTGTAATAAATTCAGAACCAATGCATATAGAAATAGTAATTATTTACTACTCTTAGAGACAGTACCACAAGCTTCCTGAATATTGAATCAAATTTCATCAGAACACAAAACAAAAATATATTAAGAATTGTTCCATGTGTTTATTTCATAAAGAATGATGCTCAATTTATATTGAAGGAAGGTTTCAGTAGTAACCCAATGACCGACACAGGGTTACAGATTGTTATAAATAGATTCTTGCATAAAGAAATTTAAAATACTATGACTTCACTGTTACTTAATATTTAATATTCAAGAGGGCAATGAATTAGCAGAAACAATAGATTGTCAGAAAGAAATTCTGATAAGGATATGGGCATATTGTTAAGATTTCCAGACTGAGTTCAAAACCTTATAGCCAAATGGATACATGGTTAAGAAGCTGATTTGTAATCACATAATTCCAAATTCATTTAAGCTGATTCTCTTACTGAGTTAGTACTTGTTTCCATTATTTTCATCACCTAATCTATCTGTTTGATGCCTCTGTAGTCGCTTCTTACCAAAACATCTCTTTTGTCATTGTACCAGTTGATAACTATACAGCTATACCAGTTACTGGGTATGACACCTACCTTTATAACCTGGTTGATTATATAAGTGACTAGCTTGAGCCATACTTCACCAGGCAGGGTCTCTATATGGTGTACATGATGAGAAGTATGGATGCAAAAATGTGTTCTGGATTCACAGGCAGGTTGGCAGTGAATAAAATCTTTGTATCTGGCTTACATACAAGAGCGGTTAGTAGTCATAGCAATAACAAAATAAATTCTTTTCAATGCGTGAAAGCCTCTAGAGATAGCTTCTATTACCCAGGAAACCTGATCAGCAGTGAAGAAGGATGCTCTGAAAGTATAGTACCTAAAATGGGAACAAAGGGGAAAATTTTCAAGAAGTTATGTTAAATCTCTGAACGAGGTATTAACAGTAACTGCACGATAAAGTGAAGTATATTTGCCACTTAAATGTAGCTGACCCCGAGGGGTGGATGTTACTGTTGCTTTTAGCCCCAGGAGGACATCTCCTCCAGCTGGCTATCGACACACTTCTGTGTCCTGTCTGTATTTGCCAAGGGAAGTTATCTTTCCCATCTTGATCTACGATACGTACGTACTCGAGTTTCAGGGTTATTTCCCTTCTTCAGCGTACGACAATCGCCGACCTTCGATGCAAAAGGCATCCCTTGGCAAATATATATAAGTTTTTCCAGTGAAATTATTCACTGATATCGAAAAACTGAAAACAAGCAATGTTAAATCTCTGAACGAGGTATTAACAGTAACTGCACGATAAAGTGAAGTATATTTGCCACTTAAATGTGGCTGACCCCGAGGGGTGGATGTTACTGTTGCTTTTAGCCCCAGGAGAACATCTCCTCCAGCTGGCTATTGACACACATCTGTGTCCTTAATTAATAAAAGACATCTCTAGAAGTTCTATAAAATAGACCATGCAGTACACTAGTATCATTTCTGCTAACTATATTCCTCTTTTCCAAAAACCAAGCTACATACCTGGTCAGAAGGAAACACCATTTAAAAATTAATAGCGTAAAAATTAAAAACAATCAAAATATAATTAATAAATATAAACAAACCTTCGGTTAAATTTTCCTTTACTGATATATTGTAAAAACTTTCTTGGAACTGAGGCCCGTTATCATTTACATCCTATAGAACAGTTTACAGGAAAAAAAACAGTTAGAAAAGTAAGCAAAGATTTGTTAAGAGGAAGAAAAATATTCAGCTATAACAATATCTTACATTATGAAAACAACAAACATACCATTGACACATTTTATACCTTGACTGTGCAACAGTTTCAATTTTAATGTCAATGCATCAGATATAAATTATCTAGGAGCATTTCTTTAAAGGAATATTATACTAGGAATGACATGTATGAAAATATATAATTTTGTATATATAACATAATTTTGTTGTGCACCTGTCTTTGAAATGACATATTTTAAAATATATTCACAACTCAATTGCAGTATATATTATACAGAAAACAACCTGATAGCAATATAAGATTCATTATGATCTATTTTAAATAAGATCACAGCACTGGAAAAAGTACCATGTGATATTTGTTCCAGCCCTTTACATTCTTAGTTCAAATCCTATTGAAGTTAACTTAGCCTATTATTCCACCGAGATTAATAAAATGAAGTACCACTCAAATACTGGCATCAATGTAATCAATTAACCCCATCCCTAAAAAATTGCTGGCCTTGTATCTCAGATTAAAAATAAACAATATTAATATGCAATACAAGTCCTAAGAAATATAAGTCAACCTTATAATTATCAAGTGCAAGTCTTTAGTTTCCTGATTATCCAAAGATCTGATGTACTACTAACATATACACAACTTAACTAAATAGGCCAACAATAAAAATAAACTATTAATCATAAAATCCTAAATAAATGAAACTTATTTGTAGAAAAATTAATTCCTGAGTTCTATCTATTTGCTAAGTGATTTAATCTGAGATGGTGGATTGTAACCAAAGTAAGTCCATCATTACAAAGTCATTGTAACCAGTAATAACACTCTCCCATTCTTTTTACTGTGGCTTTTGTTAACCACTTCCTCCCTCAAACTTCCTTTATTATGCTATATTTTTTCTTTAAATGATTTTCAAGTTTTTATATTTTGAACATCAGAGATTTAGAATCTACCAAAAAAGCATTTTGTAACAAAATTTTTCAGTCATTACTTTTTTTTAACAGAAATTCTTTGAGGTTAAGGGATTTACAGTCACAATACATTTTTTTTTTTTTTTTGTGTGAATAAATATATTTCATCTGTATTTGAAATATATTTATAATTATATTTCCATTCCTAATACATTAAAATTGAAATAACAGCATCTTCAATTTTCAGAAAGTAAAATAACTGTAACTTTCAAATACAAACAAAAACTATGTATATATTTTCAATGCAAATGAAATATATTGACACACATACACACACATTCAGTATATTGTTGGTAGAAATCACCTAACAGTTATCTGTTTCTGATTAAGAAAAAAATTTGTTTCTTATAGATTTTGAATCTCTCATGTTCAAAGCTTAAAAAGTTTGAAAATGGTATTCATTTTTTCCAAAAAATAGCATAACATAAAAGTTGGAGGTAAGTTTTAAAAATTCAGTTGTAAAATAAATGAGAATACTAAAAATGAACCCAACCCTGCCCAAAAATTAAGTAAAAAAATCAGAAAAATAATCCAGAATCTTTGTCCAGTAGTGGATCAATCTCAAAATCTAATCAGTTCATTCCAGTCACAAGGCAAAACATCCCTGAAAGTGTCATCCAAATTTATCCAGCGGTTCTTGAGATATCTTGTCCACAGACAAACAAACACGACTGAAAATAATACCTCCACTTTTGCTAAGGTGGAGATAATAAGTACCAAACACTCTCACACACTGTGACATTCACTGTTACTTTACCATTATTTCATAACAGTAGTTTTTAATTTAGGCACAAGGCCAGAAGTTTTAAGTGAAAAAAACTAGTTGGTACCAAAGTATTGATTGGTACTTTATTTGATTAATCTGAAAGGATAAAAAGCAAAGTTGATCTTGGTAAGATTTGAACACAGAAAATAAAGAGCTAGAAGAAACATCACATGCCATTATTGTTTTTCAGTTTTCTAACAATTCAAACAGTTCAGTGCTTTATTATTTACAGCTTATTATTTTGTAATATTAATATATACTCTCAAGCTTCAAAGTTTTGATTATACATCTACAACTTGGTTATTTAGATACAATAAATACCTAATAGAATATTTTTTTTTTAATTACACAATACTAATATGTGTGTATGTACGTACATGTTTGTATATATGTGTATAACAGCATCATCATCTAACATCCGTTTTCTGTGATGATGATGATGATGATGATGATATATATACACACACATACATGTACATGCACATACATACACACACATTATTAATATGCTGTAATATATAAATATATATTTATGCATGTCTGTCTGCATATACATACATGCATGCATGTGTGTACGTATGCATGTATGTACATATGTATGTATGTACGTATGCATGTATGTACATATGCATGTATGCATGTATGTACGTATGCATGTATGCATGTATGTATGTATGTACGCATGCATGTATGTACGTATGCATGTATGTACGTATGCATGTATGTACGTATGCATGTATGTGGAGAGGGTCTATGAGGTGTCGTGCAAGCCTTATTGGACCTAAAACTCTGCACAGGCATTGCTGGCCTCTGCTCGATATGCGCTTTTTTCTTTTTTTCCCCCTATATATATTTATTTTATTTTTAGTATATATGTATCTTTATTTTTAGTATATATTTATATATTTTTAGTATATTTTTATTTTATTTTTTATTTGGAAGTCCTGCGGTTATGGGAAGATGGTAAAGCATGCAGACCTGAAGGGTTGGAAGCATGTCGTCAGCAACCTGCACGTAGGCGGCCCATGCTAGATATAAAGTTGTCTCCTTGTTGCCTGCCCATGACAGTGGTAAGATTCAGTTGCTGCATGGGTGTCTGAGCAGCTCCATTTGGAGAGGGCACTGCTCACCTGGAGGTCAGGGAGGTTCTAGAAGATGCAAACCGAAAAAAAATTACCTGTCTTTCTATATCTGTTCAGTTTAGCATGACTGACAGATGTCCACATGCGCTTGAAAAACAAAGAGACTTTTATTTACAAAATATGGATGGAACTTGAACATTTCATGTTGGAATGTGTGCACTCTGTTGGATAACAAGAGTGATTGTAGGCCTGGGAGATGCACTGCATTTGTTGCTTGCGAGCTGAACCATTATAACATTGATATAGCTGCACTTTCAGAGACTCGTATAGAAGGTGATGGTCAGCTTGAGGAAGTAGGAGGTGGGTACACCATTTTTTGGAAGGGGAGCACAGAGAGGCTGATGTTGGCTTAAGAAGTTGAAGGAGCTTCCTATTCCTATAAATGAATGTCTAATGACTCTACGATTGCACCTGAAAGGTGGGTGGTTTGCTATTCTAACAAGTGCCTACGCACCTACTTTAACTAGCTGTGATGAAGATAAAACTATTTTTTATACCCAGCTGAGAACCATACTTAGGAAAATCCCCAATTCTGATAAAGTCATTCTACTGGGGGATTTCAATGCTAGGGTTGGAACAGACTGGCAAACATGGAACTCTCTAAGACATTTTGGAGTAGGGAAAATGAATAGCAATGGTCTTATGCTGCTGGAGCTCTGTGATGAACATGGACTTTACATCACAAGCACACATTTTATGCACAAAGGTGATCACACAACAACGTGGATGCATCCAAGGTCTAACGTTTGGCACTTGCTGGATTATGTCATCATCCACAATGTGACATCTATGATATTTGTAATGTCAAGTCAGCATTCCTCGGTGTCTGAATATCCACAAGATATATGATGTTGTGTTGAGGAAAGAGCTTCAGACTCACTTGTCCAGCATTGAAAATAGAAAATACTGCAGTGCTGATGAAACACTGGGATATACTACTGCCAGACACAGAGACTAGTTTGATGAAAATGATGCTGAAGTGGCATGTCCACAATGTATTGCTACACAGAGGACTTTCCGCTGTGCAGCAAAATCTAACACTTGCCCACTTTAGCAGTATAAAATCACTACTGCAGCGATCTCTCAGGAAAATGCAGAACATTTGATGGGAGGAGCTTGCTTGTGATGTTCAGGCTGCTGCTGATGCAAGTGACAGCAAGTAGCTTCACCATCTTATGAAGCAAGTTTATGGGCCTTAGAGCTCTACATCAGCTCCTTTGCTTTCCAGGGAGTCTTCCACTCTATTTACTAAATCAACAGAAATCACTGGTCGCTAGATCGACCACTTCTCTGAGCTCCTAAACCATGACTCAGTTGTAGATGAAACAGTGATGTTTCATGTATGTATTCTCAAACATATAGTTACATATCGAGACATGCTCGTATATATTTAAATGATAAACTTCTGGAAAGTTTTACAGATTTTTACAGTTCAGTGATGGATTGGATCTGTAGTCTTCAAATTAGCTTTCTCCTTTCTGGTTTTGAGAAGCCTAATTTCTCAAGATTGGTATTTAGGCAGTGTGTTACATATCCCAGAGTCCCAATAATTACAGGTATAAACCTGAACTGGTAATCTGGATAGAGTAAATGCAGATTTCTCAATAGTTTAGCATAAGTGTTCTCTTTTTCACTGATCTTCAGCTTTATGTCAAAATCTTCGGGGCAGCTAATTTCCACAACTGTGCACAGTTTCTCTTCGCTATCCCAAATCATTATCTCAGGTCTGTTGTGCATACATTTTATTGAGGTCTTCACTGGTACATTCCACCAGTATTCCTTTTCATTATGAGTGGCTATGGTTTCTAGCATATTGTAGGTTCTTATTTCTTTGTCCTCAGGATTATCCTTCAAATGGATTTTATTATAGAGTGCCCTAGCTACAACCTCATGCTTCATCAATAGATAATATCGTGATGACATTTTCGGACAACTGCTTTTGATGTGGGTGATATCTTCAGTGTGGACTCTACAAAGTCTGCATCAGTTGTCACATTTTACGGCTTTCTCTGCATCTCTATCCCTTTTGTGCATCAGGTACTTGGTTGATATTTCCTGTTCCTGGATTGCAAACGCATACCCTTCAAAGTGGGAGGTAGTAATCTGGCTATTCGTCCATGATAAACTGCTTGATGATCAATGTTACTATCATCATGGAGCTTTCTACAAACATATCCATACATAGTCTTCTGCTCATCCTTTCATCTGGTGATATGTTGCGGTAGAGTCGTGTGACTTCTTTTGGGCATGTATTCAAGGTTACCAGACAAAGAGTGTTGCTAAAAGAGCTGCCTTCCAAGTTTTATGATGTTTTCAGCCTCATGTATGCAAGCTTGGTCAAAGGATGCACTTCAACATTTGGTGGTTAAAAGATGTTGCCGAAGGGATATGATGCGACATTCAAAGGCATTTTGGATCGATGTTAAGCCTCTACTGCCTTGTTTACGTTTTAGGTAGAGGCAGTCTATGTCACTGTTTAGATAGAAATTATGTGTGCTTGTTAGTATTTTTCAGGTTTTCACATCAATGGCTCATATCTCATCAAGCATCCAATCAAGTAGCCCAAATTTTGCAAACGTATTGTGGCCACTGTTTTATTGAGTGCAGAGAGTTTTGAGGTTCAAATTTTCTTTATTCAGCTGTAATATTCTTTAGTGACACATGTTTTGTTACAGGTGCCATTGTAAGATATATTTTCATCCACCCCTAGATACCTGTAACATTCCTCGTCAGATACAGGGGAAATACTCAAATCATTGATGGAGATGTTACTGGTTTATAGTTTCCCCCCTTTTCACAACCATATAACATTTATCCTGACCAAACTCCAACTTTACATCCTTTGAGAATGTTGTAACTAGGTCAAGGCTCCTTTTCATCTCATGCATATTCTTTGTATAAAGCTTTAAGTTATTCACAAAGAAACAGTGTGTAATTTTGGTATTTCTATTTCCTTGTGAACCAGTGAGATATCCTTCAGACTTCCTTAACATGAATGACAATGTATGTATATATGGCAAGAAAGTAAATGATAGAAAGTAGCACCCAGCACATTTGTTTGGAATCACATATACTTCATAATAGTTTGACTCAGTTCCACATGACTTAAAGTTTCATGGATAGGAGGATGCATTTTCTCAACAATCAGAGGTAGGGTGGTGGGTTTGAAAGAAATTCAAGATGGGTTTTAAGTGTTTAGACCACTATTAGTCAGCTAATATCACATGGTATTAACGCTATCAAATTGACACCAGTTATTTTTTTCTATTTTTAGGTCCATGTGTTTGGATACGATGTTAGCAAGCTGCTAGTGTCACTTTGATAATGGGTTGTGGCATGGTGTATTCAGTGACATCAATTCTGTGAATCGGGTATTGCATGTTGTGGAGTAAGATGTTGGCGTAAGTCCAGTCATCATTCATTGGAGTTCAAACACATTAACAGTAGTTCTACATTAATGTTGTGACCAACATGGTAGGCAGTAGTCTATACAGGTGGCAGGGCTTAAATATCCTGCCCTTGTGTGTATGGGTCAGCAAAACCTAGGATGGTATATTTGTATTCTAAGTGGCCAGCAATTTCAGATTCATTAGCAGGGCATACAATGATATAATTAATTCTTATTGATGGATACTATGGGTTGCTGGAGCATGTATAGTTTCTCATAGAGTTGGTAATTGCAAACTGCAGGTGTATAGGGAGAGATACTGTCAAAAATACTTTATTTGATATTGAAGAAGTCATTTTGATGGTTACAGAATCTCTCGATGAAGCCAGACAGGGATAGTTTTCTCTATCCCTGCACCTGAAGAATTTCATGTGCTGTTTATTATCTTCTTAAAGTCATGTCCATATAGTGTCTTGTGATGCCATTGGATAGTGTAAGGGGGACTTTATAGAGAGACAGGATACTTCAAGTGGGCAACTGGTAGGATTTTGAAAGTTACAGGCAGGAGTGTAGGTAGAAGGCTACATAGATATGTGTCTGTTCCTACTGTGGCATGCAATATTTGAGTGATATTAATCTAAACATGTGTAGCTGACCTTCATGTTATTTCTGATGCTAATTAATAAGCATTTTCCAAGAAACAATAAATATTATAAACTCTTCAACCCAACATAATGTCTTTTATTTCATTCACAAATTAATCACACAAAAAAAGAACTTCCTCCATATAGAAGTTAATAAATATAACATGATTTATGTTTCCGCAGAGTAGCAGAAAGGATAATTTTGCATTATAACCATAGCTACAGATCTGTAGTTGAAGAGAAGGCATTTTGTTTGAAATTGTAACAATGAATGAGGTACTCAGATAGAGAGATTTAACTCAGTTAATACTCAGTTAACATGGATACAATAACTGGCATAAAGATGGTACATAAAGATTATCTTTTTCTTGCCCACTAAGTAAAAGCAAATCTCTTATAAAACAAATTAATGATGACAATTTGGACCAGCATATTAATGAACAGACTTGATTGATCTTAACAAAGATCAGAATATAAATTTTAGCAAAGTAACTAAAGATTGATTCCTCAACAGATTCTGAAACTTAAGGCTAAATAAAAAATACTCTTTTATATATTACAAAACTATTCACTTGTCTTACCTTTGGTAAAAGATATCATAACATAAAATATTGGATTTCTTTTAAAAATAACTTCTTTGACTTTTGAAATATCATTCCAAACTAATCTATATATCATTCCAAGGATGTCAACAGCTAAACAAATTCAGCCCCATTCTGAACAAGAACAAAGTACAAGATTCAATCTTGATTTAATGTAATTAATGACTTTACTCTTAATTCAATATTTTCACAATGACAAAATGTTAGAAATATTAGATTTTTAGTACTCACCAATACAGTGATATTAACAAGAGCAATATCTTCCTTAACTGGTCTTCCATTATCTTCAGCTTTGACTACTAACTGGATGACATTATCAGTCAGGCTTTCATAATCTATATTTAATGCAGTAATAATTCCATTTTGTGCATTTATGAAAAAACTCTTTGAAAGGCCTTGACTAGCATTTACTATTGAATATATTACTTCAGAATTACCTGTCTCTTTATCAGCATCAGTTGCCTATAGTGAAAGAGAAATCAACAAGAAATTACCCTTCAAATCAAAACTTTTACAAAAGTAATACATAATAATTATAAAAGAGAATTCCTAAAAACTCATCTGCCTCATGATTTACAGCCACTTTAGAACAGAAAAAAGAAATAATATATATGTGAGAGAGTGTGTATGTGTCTGTGTATACACACACATATATAGAAAACCACTTTTTGAGCATTGGGCCTCATAGACAAATGTGGCTCATGCTGATGTTGCAGAGCTAGCAACCGTGCTTGTGGTGAATTTTTTTTTTTCCCACAAGTGTTCCGGATCCCAGTAATGAACTCATTTGCATACAGCCAATCAGAGATCATCTTGACCTTGTTGCCAAGTTAACAAAGGTTGGCATTCAAAATGGTGACCTCCGATTGCCATGCGAATTTTGTATTGTGCTCTCATTCAGATGCTGATATCATCGATACTGAACATATACGCTGGTTAGTGGTAAATTTGAGTTACTATAGCAATCAAAGATAATGTTTTTGATGAATATGAAAGTACAGAAACTGCTTGGATGTTTTATAAATACACATTGAGGAAGATTGAGGAAGGATCACTCGGTGATGACATCAATTGTTGCTTGTTGGGCCAGAAGGAAAACAAACTGCCATGGCCATTGTAACACCGCTGATGAGACATGTGCATAAACTGATCAGACATTTTGGTAAACTAGTATTCATTGATGCATTTGGAAACATGGACAGACAGGAGTGTCAAGTTTTTTTGCTCTTGACGCACAGTTGCGCTGGAGACTACCACTTGAAATGCTGATTACAACAAATGAGAGAACAGAAACAGTTACAGAGGCTCTGAAGTTGTATAATTCTTTGTTGGATAATAGTGCATATTTTGGATGAGGCCGGAAATCTTCATGACAGACGACAGTACATCAGAAAGGCAATCACTCCATGCTGTCTACCCTGATGCCATGCTTCTTCATTGTGTGTTCCATATTCTTCAGGTATTTTGGTGCTTCTTCTTGGAAGCTAAGAATGCAGTTAGGAAGGAGGACAGGCCACATGTTTTCCTTGTTGAAGGACATGGTTTATATGTCTCATCAACACTGTTATGTCCTTCTTTTACTCACTGTATATGCTACTTTATAACATGGACTTATAACAAGGTTATAACAATACAAATGTAAATCAGAAACAACATGTAACAAACAATATCTCTTCTCAACAACTTCTACAACCTACTCACAAAGTGCCTGCACATGCTACACTGTTCTTCACTGACAGTGCGCATGCACCTTTATACAATTTAGGACAATTGACTTGCTATCCCACGGGGTATCAGGATTTCACCACAACATCTCGCCTTTGTGAGTTTGACTTTCGTTGGAGGTCAATATTTTTCTTTTATTTATCAACTTTATTTCCACTTCTGCCCCTACTTCTTTTTTTCAATTCCCCAGGAAGACGATTGCACTGGTATGGCCATGTGCTGCATATGGATGAGAACAGCTGTGTGAAGAAGTGTCTTCCCTCAGCCAAGTATGCAAGCACTGACACAAGTAATGTCCAAATATAATATACAGACACACATATATGTGCCCATGTACATATATATATATATATATATATATATATATATATATCAATTTGAAAATGGAGGATAATATAGTGAACCCAACTACTTGCAGACAGTGTATCCTGTTGAATTCATTAATTTAATTCATAGCTAAAGTGACAAAAAAAATACCCACAAAATTCAGGTGTTTATGACAAACCATGTTATTTTGCCAACCGGGTTTACAGATAGAAGTACAAAGTACATAAGGAATTAGAGAATGAACAGAAGTTTAATCTTACAGCTGTTTCGGCCTAGCTTTGGCATGTCCCATTCAATCCGAATAGTTCTTGCCGGCATGTATGTATGTATGCCTTTACTGCAAACTAAGAAAATATGTATACATGTATACACGGGTGTAGAGAGCATAATACCTAAGGCAAATAACTTCTACTATATACCAAAGGGTTGTGAGTAGGTTTAATAGAAACTGAAAGGAGCCTGCTGTGTATACATTAGCTGAAGGTGCCATGCTGTGGGATTGAACCCAAACCCATTTACTTTGGAAGCAAACTTCTTAACTACACAGTCATGACTTGTGGAGTTTTTTACTGATAAAAATAATAACAACGAATCCTTGGCAAAAAATAAATCAAAATTTAACCCTGCAAAAGAACGAAATACACATCTAGATCAGTTCATTGATATCTTCTCCAGATTTCCACTGTGGTTTAACATCAACATCAGACCAAACATCTAAAAACTAGAAAAGCCTACCCTTATACGTCTTGAAAATGACAACACAATTGTCATCAAACAAGCAGATAAAGGGGGTGCCATTGTTATAATGGACACAGAATATTATCAGGGTCTAACTGAAGATCAATTGAAGGATACAATATTCTTATTTCTTTACTGCCCACAAGGGGCTACACACAGAGGGGACAAACAAGGACAGACAAACGGATTAAGTCAATTATATCGACCCCAGTGTGTAACTGGTACTTGTTTAATCAACCCCGAAAGGATGAAAGGCAAAGTCGACCTCGGCGGAATTTGAACTCAGAACGTAACGGCAGACGAAATGTCGCTAAGCATTTCGCCCGGCATGCTAACGTTTCTGCTAGCTCGCCGCCTTGAAGGATACAATATTCTACCATGAAGTACCCTCAAATATTGACCACCGCATCATGAAGAAACTCAATTATTTAGTCTTAAAGCATTATAACTCCCTCACTTCTAATGAAAGGGACTATATTACCAATTTTGAGTCGAAATCCAGCAACTTAAATGGCTTACCTAAAATACACATGTCAAAAGAAATACAAAATGCTATAAAAGAACAATGTAGTGAATACATAAAACTACTACAACCAAATGACCTTAAACTAAGACCCATTATTACTGGTCCAGCTTGTCCTACACATCATCTGAGTAACCTTACAGATATTATCCTAAAACCACTATGTAGTCACATACCCAGTTTCATACGGGATGACATTGATTTCCTGTCACAAAACAAAAGAATTCAATTCACTGTTAGTTAGTTTTGATGTAACAAACTTATATACAAACATTCCACATGATTTGGGAATTACTGGTATAAAATATTGGGTTGAGAAACATAGAGAAGTAATCCCCAGAAGATTTGCTGTAACCTTCATGCTAGACGTGGTCAGCCTCATCCTCGAAAACAATACATTCCATTTCAACGGAAAAAATTACCTCCAAATTCAAGGCACAACTATGGCGATGTGATTTGCTCCAGCATCCACAAAGTCAGTATTGAGATACTTGAAACAAGGACTATATAAAAATAATGAAGAAAACTACAGCATGACCTTGAGAAAACATAAAGAACACAAGGAAAAGATACCTCGATGACTGTTGCCTAATTTGGACCAAATCCCTAGAAAATCTGGAAGAATTCAGCATCCTCCTCAACAATTTACACCCCAGTCTCAAATTCACAAGAGAAATGTGCAACACACAAATACCATTTCTTGACATAATGGTAATTAAGAACAATACCATAATCGTAACTGATATTTATTATAAAAGTACAGATACACACCAGTACCTAAATTTCAAATCATGCCACCCAGCACACACAAAATGCAACATCCAGTTCTGTCTAGCCAGGAAAATTTGTACTATAGTAGATGATCCAGATACAAGAGTCATATGACTTATAGAACTCAAAGGATTTTTGCCCAAGCAAAAATACCCTCTCCTCCTCCTCATCATCATCATCGTTTAACGTCCGCTTTCCATGCTAGCATGCGTTGGACGATTTGACTGAGGACTGGCAAGCCAGAAGGCTGCACCAGGCTCCAATCTAATCTAGCAGAGTTTCTACAGCTGGATGTCCTTCCTAATGCCAACCACTCTGAGAATGTAGAAAATAGCATACAATGCAAAAGAGATACCTAAGATAGCATACAATGCAAAAAAAGATACCTAAAGAACAACTTAGGGCAACACAAGAAAGACGAACCC
>NC_142929.1:134564521-134594521 GCF_046866305.1 Octopus bimaculoides
TTTCACTCCATGGTGCAGATTTTTACTGTTTATAGAGGGTATAGTATATATTACTGCGTTTTTGAAATGCTAAAAAGTGTTGACAAGAATAATTTCTGTAATTATATGAGACTACAGTGAAATCTATTTCATGCAAACACGTCAAGACAATGGGATAAAATACAGACAATGAATAACTTACTTTAACACTGATCTCATACTCAAAATTGCTTTTGCCCTCTTTCAAAAGTCCAGTATATGATTTTGATCTGAATATAGGGGCATTATCATTAATGCCCTCCACATAAACATCCAAATCAACAGTTGCTTTTCGATTACCTCCATCAGTGGCTTCAACAAGTAAACTATAAGAAGTTACTTTTTCATAATCCAACTTCTTTGAGACTGACACAGTACCATTTTTGCTGTTTATAGTGAAACTATTTCAGAAGAGAAAATGAGAAGACATAAGTATATACAAAATTAGAAAAAGCAAAAATAAGTGAAACCGAATAGATTAATTTTAAGAGGGAAAGATTTTGTCAATTATATTGACCCCAGTACTTGACAGTGTTGTTTTATTTCCCATTGAAAGGATGGAAAACAAAGTTAGCCTTAGTGGTATTTGAACTTAGAATTTAAAGAGCCAGAAGAGGTGCTGCTAAATATTTTGTCCAATAATAACTGTTTCTAATATAGGTACAAAGTTTGAAATTTAGGGGACAGAGTTAGTCGATTACTTTGACCCCTGTGGTGGTGGTGGTGGTGGTGGTGGTAGTGGTAGTGGTGATGATGCAATAGGAAATCATGATATTTGCTATCATTAGATAAGTTTTTAGAATTTTTAGAATATCTAAAACTTAAACAGGGACTCAGAGTATTAGATTAGGTAATTTATTTTATCCTAATCTGAGTCAAAGAAAGTTTGTCATTCATTTAGATGATCTATGAAATTTGAACCAATTAACTTTTTGTTACAATATTTATAATAACACATATGCTGTTCCATCATCAGTAATATTTAACAAGACAAGAGTTTTTCATGCCTCTATAAGTATATGTCTGGCATTTTACTTTATGTTATCAATAAATTATAATTTATGATATAAAGCAATGCTAGATGTAAGATACAAAAAAATGAACCAGCAATTAGATTTAAATTTCAACTTTCATATACATACAAAATCAGTTTTATGTAAAATGTATATCACTTACAGACTTAAAACTCACGATATGAATACTATTTACTTACCTATTGTCTCCAAATATTGCATAAGTCACTTCTCCATCTTTGCCAGCATCATCATCAGTAGCCTAAAATATAAATAAATACTTCCATGAAACCAAAATAAAAATAACTGAAAAAATTAGATAAGATATTATACTGCAAATTAATTAATGATTAATTTTAGGGCTAAAAACTAGAAGTTGAAGAGTAAGCCATAGTTCAGCAAATAAAGAATTGCACTTTTGAAACTATTTAGATCCTAATCAGTTCTGATGCAACCCAGTTTGTGTGTTCTCTTTCTCTCAAAATGGAGCATGAGATATTAGAGTCAGGTGAATTCAAATAAATTCAAAACTGCAATGTTCTGCTTACTTACTGCCCTGCTAATAGAGAGTTAAACATCATTAGCTAACAGAGAGTTAAACACTAAAATTAGAAACAATCAAATTAAACATATTTTCAAATAGGGGCTTATATAATATAGCATCAGATCTTTAAGATGAAAATATCTCCCTGTTTTGTCTAATACAAATGCTGATGTACCAACCATAAAATCTAACCAAAACCTCTATGCAACAACTGAATGAGGCCCTACTTGGTCACTAAATATATTAGAAAATGTAGCTAGATCTCTTTGCAATAAACAACCTACTATCTTGAAATAAAGGAAAGAAGTAGTCCTAAATACAAAGTAAAATAGAAGGAAGGAACAGGATGGGAAGTACTATCTTGTGACTAATTCTGAAAACAATGATAATATACTGCATATTATCAATCAACTGAGATAAAGAGACACATCAATCATTAAGATATAGCAAAGATTGTCAATTTCAAGATTTTTATCATTAACAACATTAATAAATGCAATAAAAATGTTGCTGAAATTGGATGGAAACTAAAGACTCGGAACAAAATGTTAACCTGTAGAAGTGTGGAAGAATAGCATACCAACTACATAGAATCCTGTTTCTTATGAAAATTTTAATATCATTAAATGTACTTGCTCAACCTATTTATCTTATAACAAAAACATTTATATACCATCATATGCAATAAGAATAATGATACATATTTTCTGTAGCTAGTTCTAAACTTAAGTTATAGAGAATTTCATTGAAAACAAAATTTCACATCAAAAACATTGGTGCTAGCACAGTTTGCTCCCCAACCATATAGTTTCAAGTTCAGTCCCACTGGACAGTAACTTGAATAAGTGTTTTCTATTACAGTCCCTGGCTGACCAAAACCTTGTGAGTAAATTTTATAAATAGAAACAAAAAGCCCATTGTTTACATATATATATATATATATAGAGAGAGAGAGAGAGTATATCTCATGTGTACAGTTAGGTGTACTACTGCTAATGTTGAGTTTAGAACTCCACAAGTCTGCTTCCAATATAGTGACTTGGTCACTGGTGTACTTAGTAGTATTACTACTAGTTATGATATACAGAGCAAATATAAGAGAAATTATGGTAAACAGAGTTTAAATCCTTTGTTCCCTATATACATTTCACTGTTGTGATTGTTGGGAACCTCCGCATTGCATGTGCCAAGTGCAATTGGATGGTGAACAATAATAGATCATGAGGAGAACACTTTATTGCATTATGTTACAGAGATCAAACGTCTGAAGTTGGATGTATGATGTCACTTCCTTTAATTTCCAGTACCTTGCTTCCAGTCCTGATGTCTCCCTTCACTCCTCCACAGAATTAAAGAAAAGGAGGGAGCAAGTGAAAGAGAATGCATGTGAAAGAGTCTATAAATATTCTGGAATCAGGAACTTGCATCTTGACCCCAGATAAAGAATCAAATATGAATCAAATATGACATTTCAACATGAAGAACAATTTTTTTTTCTCATCTTATAAGCCAAACCAGTGAGACACAGCATAAGTTCTCTGGATCCTGTGTTAAACAACCATGCTAATACTACTGCAATTGAAAAGCATTTTTTTCCAAGACCATGTCATGGTACTGTGTAACTCATAATTTCCCAAAGTGGGCGATATCGCCCACCAGCGGACGATATTGCCCACCAGCAGACGATTTCAACTTACAGGTGGGTGATCGGGTAAATTTCTAGAAAACAGTAGGTGATTTGAGATTTTGATGGGGGATGTGAACATTTTGTGGGTGACAAAGAATTTTTAGAAATCAAGTCTGCATGTACCTATATCTAGGCAAGCGTAGAATATGGATGCACTTTTATCGATTTGACTACTCGCATGAAACATCCCTTTGTATTTAAAAAAAGCGGACTTGTTTATCAATCGAATATTTTTGTTGCATAGTCATTAAGGTGATTGTCATATGTGCTAAAAATAGTAGTGAAGTAGGCCTAGGCCTTAAATCATGCTCCACCACAATTTTTTCTCCTTTTTTTGCATAATCCTATGAATTCCTACATGTAGAATACAATTTCCCAAAAATGTTCTGAAAACTCCAAAAAACAAAAAACGTTATGAGGGGTTATATACTGTGCGTAATTCTACAGTTTCATATCAAAATACAAGTGCTATTTTCAGGATGTTGACAAAATGTGCAGTCATGCACAAAATGACAGTTTTGAAATCGTGTTTCTTGACTGAGTGAAAATGATCAAACTTTAAATCTCTATAACTTTTTTTTTGCAACTAAGTGCTTCTTTCAAAAAGAAAACACTAACATTCAACATGCTACTCCAGAAAACTAGTAAACAGGAGAATGATGGGTTGATTGCATCGTACAACATTGCATTAATTGTTGCTAAGTCTGGGAAGTCTCATACAATTGGAGGTCTCATACAATTGGAGAAACATTACTTCATCTGGTTATCGAAGAGGTTTTGTCAACCGTTATGGATGAAAAACCTGATAACATTATGAAGAAGATCCCACTTAGTAATAACACAATTTCTTGACACATTGATGAAATGGCCAATGATGTCATTAATATTCTCCAGCATTCTGAATTTTCTACACAAGTGGATGAATCAACTGTTGTGGACAATCAATGTTTGATGATGGTATATGTCCAGTATTTCAGCAAAGACCTTCAACCTTGTGAGGAAATGCTGTTCACAGAGAAACTGCAGCTTGATTCAAAAGGTGTAACTATTTTTCACATTCTCAAATCTTTCTTTTTGAACGTAGTATCCCACTCAGTAATATTCTTGCCTGTGCATCTGATGGAGCCCCTTCGATGGTAGGAAGATACAGAGGTTTTTCATCTCTCTTCAAGCATGAAATTTCCCAACAGGTATTAACTGTTCATTGCTTGGCACACCGGTAGCATTTAGTGGCAAAAAATATGAACAGTAGATTGAATGATGCACTACAGTTAGTTATCAACACTGTGAACAAATTGAAATCAAGTCTCTTGTCTGATTGAATTTTCCGTCAACTCTGTCTGAGAAATGATGAGGACTATACTAAACTCTTATACCATACCAAAGTGCAGTAGCTGTCAAAAGGAAACTGTGTTTTAAGCTTTGTTGAACTGTTTCATATAATCATATCTTTCTTTGAAGATACTCCAATATCTGCTTCATTGATGGTTGCATGGTGTGATATCGTTTTTCTTTGTGATATAGTCACAAATAAGTTATTGCAAGGAAACAGAAAAACTCTCAATTGTAAATCATTTATCACTAACTCCATTTTGAAATTGATGCTGTATAAGACTAACATTTTCACAACTTGATTCTTTGAAAGATAAATTGGTTGATGAAGATTTAACTACATATCGCAAATATTTACAGTCATTGCATGATGGCATGGTGGAGCGATTTCAAGATGTTATTGTGCTGAATATTCCAAATTGGTATAGCAATAGGTTTGGGGTCAATGCAGTTGATTGCGAGGATGATGAATTACAAAATGACAATGATGCCACAATGTGATATTGCCATAATGGCAAAGAAGGTTTGTAGTAGCATCAAAGTATATTGAATTCCTACCCCAATCTGTGGAAACATCTAAAATTGCTTTTGCTTGCCTCTCTTACCTCATACCTAGTTGAATCTGATTTTAGTCATGTTGGAACTTTACTTGGACTGGATATAACACAACATGAAGACTTGCAGCTAAAGTTGACAAGCTTGAAATCAAATGTATCTGCACTAGCTGCATTGCACCAGACACATGGTTCTCATTAAAAAGTTCTATTCTTTTCCTTTATAATACAATCATTAATTATTTTTACATTGGTAGTTCTGATCAATGGTTCATTTGGGGAAAATAAATCAGTGTAAAAGAAAGTGCAAGTTTACCGAAGTTAATCTGTCTGCATAATATAGAGTTAACATTAGAATTTTATTCCTACTTGTACCCTGAATTCATCGCTATACTCATTGCCAACCCTCACCTTACTGACAGCATCCCTGTACAGGGCTTCTACAGCTCTTACCACCCACTCCTCTATCCCTAGTTTCTGCACTGACCACCAGATAAGGGATCGGGGGACCCTGTCAAAGGTTTTCTCCAAGTCAACAAAAGTCAAGTACAGAGGTTTATTTTTGGCTAGGTATTTCTCCTGAAGTTGCCTTACCAGAAATATAGCATCAGTGGTGCTTCTCCCTGGCACAAAACCAAACTGCATCTCATCTAGGCTAACTCTCTCCCTAATTAGTTGGGCTATGACCACCTGATCCAGCAATTTGATATCCCAGTAGTTATTTCTATCTAAAGCATAGTCATATATTCAAATCCCACCATGGGAAAAACTAAACACAACTGTTTTATGCAAAAGAAAATGTATTTCTGATCACATTAATACATAAGATCCTGAATTGGCCTCAAGAATAATTGTGGTTGAAAAAAAGATGAATTTAATAGAATTATACATTTCTTATTTAGATGTATATTTTTATATGTACACAATGTTCTGATTAGGCTGCTTTCTGCTCGTAATCATTTATCATACCACTTGATATATGCATGATACTATGCTAGATTTGATTCAAAACCATCTTTCCTAAGCTCGGGATAGTAAAGTTCTTATCCATAGGCTATTGATGCATGTACAGTGGTCAGTATGTAGATATCCAAGAAAATGATCAGAGATGGTCAGTGATCAAACAAATAAAAACATGGTAGAGCTATAAAGATTGTATATATGCATTTTAAAGATGATGTTAATAGTCTATAAAAATACTAAATTATTAACAATTTGTCTTAAATATTTAAAGGGAAATTACTTCATACTTACAGTTATGGTGATCAGATTATCAACAGTTTCTTCTTCAGAGACATTGACTTGATATCTTTGCTGAGAAAATTGGGGAAGAAATTCATCCACAGGCAATATTTCCAGAGTAACATTAGCTTCACTGGTTTCAGATGAAGCTTTATCTTCAGCAACAATCTGGAAAATTCACAAATAAATATCTTTTAGCTTTTACTTGTTTCCATCATTGGACAATGGCCATACTGGAGTACTACTTTCAAGGGTCTGATAAAAAAAAAATTGACTACATTACTTATTTTTTAAAAATCTGGTACTTATTCTATTACAGGGACATAAACAAACCAATACCAGTTGTCAAGCAGTGAGGAAGAACAAACAAACACACACACACATACAATGGGCTTCCACACAGTTTCCAGTGACCAAATTTACTCACACAGCATTGGTGAGCTTGGAGCTATAATAGAAAACATTTGCCAAAGGTGTTGTGCAGTGGAACTGAACTTGAGACCATGTGGTTGGAAAGTGAGTTTCTTAACCACAACAATAACAAAGTATGTAATTCATTTTAGAAAAAAAATTTAATCTCTTATCTTTGTTGTCATCATCACTGTTGCCATCAACATCCTCGTTATTGTTATTGTTGCTATTTTCAGCTTTGACTTCATAGTCTTCCTCCCCTCTCCCTTCATTATCATTATAATATTGAGAAATGAAAAGCCTGAAGTGAAATCCTATTAGTTGACTTCATCATAACTCAACAGGTTCAAAATAATAGGCCACTGAACAAGGATGTCACAAAGTATTCAGTGTGCCCTTTTTATGTCTATATCTTGATAATAATTAAATTTTGATTGCTTTATATACTGTCTGGACAGATAAAACAATTCCTCTGAGCTCATAGTGAAAATGTACACAAGAAAATTTGTAAGTATATTTTAACAAAATGACACTCTTCAAAAAGATATGTTAGAAGTTTAAGAAGAAACACAACATTACAGAAATCCAGTTGCATACTGTAACCAACCCTGAATACTCATGACTTTCACCCATATACATATGTGCCATGTGATATTTTACTATTAGATTTCAAATCTAATATGCTTCAATCCTGTACCATACATATAAAGATATGATCTGTTGAATTGAACATTTGTTTCTTCATTTCTTCATTTTATGTTTGTTTTTCCCGTCTCACATAGGTTCAATGAATATTTATTGAGGAACTGTTTTTACAGTCAGATGCTCTTCTTCTTATTAAACCTTACTTGTTTTTCAAGTAAAGCTATTTTAGCCCAGTTGTCTTTGAAAGTGCAAATATCACTGCCATTTTTCTTTTCTTTTATTTATTCTCTCAATGTTTATCAAAAAGAGCTCAACAGGGACAGATGACAGGAGGGGAAAGTACCTAACTGAGAGAAAGTTAAGTTGGGATGAAATATGGAAGTGGAGTACAACAAAACTAAGTTTTTTAATTTGTTCATCCTGTGATGTCTTACAATCCCCCTACAAATATGGTGAGATGGAGAGTATCAAACAGTGATAAATGCAGATGCAGGGAAACTAGTAACACTGAAACACATCTTTTCCAACTGTTCACTGGTGTTGGACAGATGTGGCTGAAGGTACACTTCAATCTGTAAAGAACCAAATAGTTCAAATCCAAAGTGGCAAGAAACTACAGAGGAACCTAGTTAGAGATTTAATCACCTTCATTCATCTGGGAGAGCAGTTCCATTTTAAGGAAGAAAGTTTCTTTGAGCAATGAATACTGGAATGGTTGTTGGGAGGTGGCCACAGATTGGAAGGACATCTGGCCATACAAAATTTTCCTGAACAAATTCCATCTATCTCATGCAAACATGGGAAAATAGATATACTTTTGTACTCTAGGCACAAGGTCTGAAATTTTGGGGAAGGGGACCAGTCGATTAGATTGACCCCAGTATGCAACTGGTGCTTAATCTATCGACACCAAAATGATGAAAGGCAAAGTCAACCTTGTTGGAATTTGAACTCAGAACATAAAGACAGACAATGGTAAAATAGATATTAAAATGATGATGATGACAACAATGTGGAGAAGAAAGAAAGGAAGGGGGGAGTAGGAGGAGAAGGAGAAGGGGAGAAAGGTGAAATAAAATAGAATCAATAAAACAAAACAAAATATTGCAAAAAAGCGTTTAGGGTGCAGTAAAAACCTACAGAATTGGTTCCTTTACCATATTTTTGACCACTGGCTGAGACAGCTAAAAGAAGCATTTGACTCAGACTGCCTTCTTCCAACTGTTAAACATGGAGGAGGATCTGTGATGATCTGGGGGAGGTGGGCTATATCTTGGAAATCCACCGGCCCAATGGTTTCCCTTCAAGGCAGAATTAATAGTCAAGACTATTTAAGCATTTTATCTGATCAAATTCATCCAATGGTTGCAGAACTGTTTCTGGAGGGAAACAAAATCTTCCAGGATGATAATGCACCAATTCACACAGCTGAAGTTGTTACTGATTGGCAAGAGGAACATTCTTATTTGGTTACCACAGTCCCCAAATCTCAATATTATTGAACATTTATGGGTGCATTTGAAAAAAGCAAGTAAGGAGTCGATATCTTCCACCATCATCACTGCAAGAACTGGAGACTGTTTTAGCTGAAGAATTGACAAAAATTCCTTTGGAAACAATTCAAACTTTGTACGAGTCCATATCTTGTAGAATTCAAACTGTAGTTACTGCCAAAGGTGGTCCTACCCCATATTAAACTAAATTTGTTTGAAATTTTAAGGTGTTTCCATTATTTTGTCCCACCCCTGCATATATATATATATATATATATATATATATATATATAGAATAATTCCTGGGGTCGATTTCTTCGACTAAAGGTGGTGCTCCAGCATGGCCACAGTTAAATGACTGAAACAAGTAAAAGAGTTAAATCTCTTCATCATTAAATTCCTTGCTCTCTTTAATCCATTTGACACCAACCCACCTGATACCACAGCTGGTTCTTTTGTAACTGGCCATCTTCAGTTCAAATATTCTACATGTCTTTTGTTTAGACCATCCAGGTCTGGCCATTTTACACCTAAGCCAGCAATGTCATTCTAAAAATAAACAGCCACATCATTGAAATCACAGCTATGAGATAATACATGGTTAATTCAAAGCAATGTAAATAAAGATTACATTTGATGCTAAAGAGTTACATGTTCACTGAATTGAAACTTCCTGTCAAGATTCTATGTTAATTTATGTTCCAAACACCAGCTTAACTCTTTAGCTTTCAGAAGCACCATTTGAGGGTGATCATTACCAGCATCGCCTTACTGGCATGTGAACAAAACATTCGAATGAGCTTGTTGCCAGTGCCGCTTAACTGACTCCTGTACAGGTGGCACATAAAAAACACCACTTGAGCGTGGCCGTTGCCAGTACCACTGGACTGGCCCTCGTGCCAGTGGCACATAAAAGCACCCACTACACTCTCGGAGTGGTTGGCGTTAGGAAGGGCATCCAGCTGTTGAAACTCTGCCAGATCAGATTGGAGCCTGGTGCAGCCATCTGGTTTGCCAGTCCTCAGTCAAATCGTCCAACCCATGCTAGCATGGAAAGCAGACGTTAAATGATGATGATGATGATGATGATATGCATACACACACACATACACACACACATACACACAGTACTCCAATTTTAATTACCAATCATTGGTCAGTAAACTCAAGACTTCAAGTAGAAAAGTTGCCAAAGATTTCACACAGAGATAGAACTTGAGACCATGTGGTAACAAACCAAACTCCATAACCATGTAGTCTCAAGTTTTATCTCACTGTACTGCACTTTATATGTTAAAATTGGAAAACTTATTTACCATATTTCTAAATGACAGTAAGCTATGTTAAAGGATAATGTATAAAATATGAAGGAGATAGCAACAGATTTGAAATTTATTTGTACATTACTAAATTTCATCCCATGCTTATATCAAATTACATTCATTCAAATTAAACTCAATAACAAACCTACCTTAAATGTCATTTGTGTTTCCTTTTCATAATTAAGTTCATCAGGCTTATTAACACTCAGAGCTACATTTGTTTCTGTAACTGATTCTTCTGGAATAACTTTAAGAGCAGTGAATGGTTTGCCATCCAAAGTTTTTAAGCTAAGACTGAATTTACTGTACTCCACCTAAAACAAATGAAGGTGTGACCATCTCTTGAATAAGTATGTATTGTTGATATATCAATAATCAGAAATATCCAAATATAATCACAACATATTGCAAAGACTAATGATTTTATTTATTTATTTCTTTTTACATCAGCAGCAGAGGTAGTTCATGAAAAAATACTTCATTATGTTAGTAGAATGAGTAGAAAGAAAATTTATAAATTCATGGGCAAATTTGTAAATAAGATTATAATTTCTAAATTGCTGACCTGAAATTAATTTTTAAACAATTTAATATAATGTTATTTTCTTAGGAAATTGCTGTCTTTGTTAAAATTCATAGAGGAATGAGACTTTAAAATTATCGTGTGAATAATAATCCTTTCTAATATAGGCACAAGGCCTGAAATTTGGGGGGGGGTATAGACCAATCAGATCAACCCCAGTGTTTCACTGGTACTTAATTAATCAACCCCGAAAGGATAAAAATCAAAGCCGAATTCAGAACGTAATGGTAGGCGAAATACCACTAAGAATTTTGCCCGGCATGCTCGCAATTCTGCCAGTTCAAATGGAAATGATTCTTATTCAATCACAGAAAATTAAACTGAGGTAGAAAGAGTTGTTTCCTCCGTATAATTCGTTTTTGTGGAATAGTTTTTTAAAAAAGTATAACATAGTATGCAGTTTCTAGTCATTACAAGAATGTATTCTTTATGTTCAGTGTGGTACTTCACCATTTAGGCATTAAGAGCCAACAATAAAAACAACAGTAAATTTCAACTCATAATTGTATAGCCAATAGTCCAGACCCCTTAGCTATATCTGGCCCCTATACTTCATTATAATTCATACACATGTACATTAACCTACACACATTTCAATGATATATGCATTGTGAACTAATATTTTATTCTTACAATGATATCAATGCTATTTATTATTTTCACTTTCTTTTATAAGGAGGAGGATTAACACTCATGAGCTTTGCAGGAGAAATAGTGGAGTAGCAAAAACATTAAATATTGTTATAACTCTCAGAAGATCAGATCTACTTATAGACTACTCACAGATTTAGTTTTTAGCCCTAGCAAATCATAGCAGACTTAAAATTTTTTTAATAAAATTATAGAATACATACCTCTTGGCTAAACCAACTCCTTATCAATTATGACTATAATTAATTATTTGAATCTTGAGTTATTTTTGTAACTCTACATCTTTTTGTAACGCTAGTAGTTCATACCTTATGTGTTCTCTTTTAAATAAAGTAAATCTATTGTAACCCATTCTACCCTTCCAAACTCACCAGAAATGCTAAAACTCAGTGAAACCCATTATAGTGTTTCTCTATTTCTTACTGCTACCATTTCCTCTCCTGTCTCTGTTCCAGTCCCTCAAGAAATATCGGCTTCAAATTTTGGCACAAGGCCAACAATTTTGAGGGAGGAGTTAAGTCAGTTACATCAACCCCAGTGTCCAATTGGTACTTATTTTATTGCTCCCCCCACCACCACCACCACCACCTAAAAAAATAGATGAAAAGCAAAGTTGACCTCAGCAGAATTTGAACTCAGAACATGAAGATAGATGAAATGCCACCAAGTGGCTGTGTGGTAAGTAGCTTGCTTACCAACCACATGGTTCCGAGTTCAGTCCCTCAGGGCGACCAAAGCCTTGTGAGTGGATTTGGTAGATGGAAACTGAAAGAAGCCCGTCATATATGTGTGTATATATATATATATATATATATATATATATGTATATATATGTGTGTGTGTGTGTGTGTGTGTATGTGTGTTTGTGTGTCTGTGATTGTCCCCCCACCATCGCTTGATAACCGATGCTGGTGTGATTATGTCCCCGTAACTTAGCAGTTCGGCAAAAAGAGACCGATAGAATAAGTACTAGGCTTCCAAGGAATAAGTCCTGGGGTCGATTTGCTCGACTAAAGGTGGTGCTCCAGCATGGCCGCAGTCAAATGACTGAAACAAGTAAAAGAGTAAAAGAGTAAGCATTTTGCATGGCATGCTAATGATTCTGTCAGCTTGCTGCCTTAGTCCCTTAAGAAATATTACTTATAGTTTATAGTCCTTCTTTCTAGAGACGACCTCAGGGAGAAACTTTCTTTCTTCCATCAGATTCATCTCAACAGCATATCTCAAAAAAAGCTCTGGATTGCTAGCAAACTTTAGTATATTCTAACTAATTTAGATTGTTGTGAATAGTCCCCCTATTTTTGTTTCCACTTCAGCTGCTAATAGACCCTTCAATTTTACTGTAGCAAAATGGATAACAAAATAAATGCAAGTCTCTTCTACTATGTTGTACTTGTGCAACAAACTGCAACTCAACAGTGTACTATACAATTCTAATTCAGACTTAATTATTGTCTATATCAGGAATGTAACATTCATCAACTGCCCAATTTTCTGATCTAAGAGGGCTACCAAACAATAAGAAAAGAAAATTTACTTTTCTATTTAAACAGCAAAACGTCATTTTAAAAAATGAGAGATTAAAACACTAAAATATCCATAAATTAAAATACAAAAGATATGATCGGAAGAAGAAGAATAAAATATGTGAGAAATGCAAAAATTCATTACCGTATCCTTGTCTTTTACATTTATTATCTCATTTATTCTTACTGGATTATCCTTTGTAGTATTTTCATTGACCTTTGCAGTGAAAGAATTTTTATTGAACAAGGGATCATTGTCATTCTCATCTTCTATAAATATTGTGATGTTTTTCGTGACACTTTCACCTATTTGGTTATTTTTTATTTCATAAGCCTATAAAATACAAGAGAAAAGCACTATAATGAATTAATTTATTTCAATGAAAATATTGGTCAACAATTTTAAACCTGAGACTGAATTAAAATTTCAAGTAAATAACTTATTTTATAAATAGTTTCATAATGAATTCTACAGGCTTTTTTTCTTTTTCTTTTTTTTTTTATCTATTTTTACATATCATACATTTACATTGTATGATATTCATGAAAACTCCTTAGTATGTATGCCCCTTTGAATTTAGATATTTTTTTGCTCAAATCAAAACCACCAGTGGAAGCATTGCAAAAGTGAGACCATTAAGTTATCCCCAATGATTGGGATAGTAGTACTATAGTTAGCTGCTACAAGGGTAAAGGAGATGCCTTAAATAGAAACAACTACAGAGATATCAAATTATTGGCCTAGCTCATGAAAGTTAGAGAGGGTTATGGCTCAATTGATTAGGAATAGAGTAAGAATAGATGAGATGCAATATGGTCTTGTGCCCGAGAAGAGTAACACAGATACCATCTTCCTAGTGAGACAGCTGCAAGAGAAGTATCTAGCCAAATGTAAACTATTGTACTTGGTTTTTGTCAACCTGGAGAAAGTGTTTGACAGATTTCCTCGCTCTGTTATCTGGTAGTCTCTAAGGAAGTTAGGATTAGATGAGTGGCTTGTTAGAGCTGGTAAATAACCCTACTTAATATGTAGGAAAGGTGTTGGAAGAAATTCCATTCATTGCATCCAGTGCAAGTGATGGATACATAAGAGGTGAAGCAGAATCACAGAGAAGTTAACAGAAAAAGTTGTGTTTGTATGTGGCAGATATGCAGGAACAATGAACATTAAGGAGACATGGGAATTAGACTCTCTCAAATGCCCAGGAGTCTCTCTTGAAGTTGTAGAAAGATTTTGTTCATTATATGACTAAATTAGCAGTGGTGGAGGATGTTTTGAAAGTACTGTTGCGAGAATAAGAATATGATGAAGTTCAGAAACCTATTACCTCTGTTGGCAACAAAAGGACTCTCTCTCAAAGGAAATGGCAAATTACATAATACTTGAGTTCAAACAGCTCAACTTCATGGTAATGAGACATGGGCTCTGAATGAAGATGACATGTATAGACTAGAGATGAATGAAGCTCTTATGTTCTAATGGATATGCAACATAAGTGTACATGTATGACAAAGTGTAAATGGTCAGAGAGAAAAGTTGAGCATAAGAGTAATCAGATGCAACATGCAAGAGAGAAGAGTATGCTGGTTTGGACATGTGATGTGTTTGAATGAAGACAGTTATATAAAGAAAAGTTGATCACTTAAAGTTGATAGCAACTGTTGAAGAGGGAGACCCAGGAAGACAAGAAGAGGACTGATGTCAGGACGTTGGGCCTCACAGAGGAGATGACAATGGACCGAGATGTTTGGTGATATGAGGTTCTTGAGAAGACCTACCCACATCAGCAATGCAATATTATTTTATTCACTTAGTTTTACACATTTACACTTTTAACACCTTCAAAGTATACTTCATTTGAAGCAATGCATCTGTCCAGACACATTTTCCACTGTTCAAAGCAGTGTTGGAACTCCTGCAAAGTGATGCCTTTTAATGCCGGTCATATTTTTCTTCACCCCTTCCACATCTGCAAATTTTATAGCTCCAGATTTCATCACCAGTGATGACTTTCAAAAAAGTTCTGGATCAATTTCCAACTGTTCTTTCAGTTTATGGTACACATTCAATTGTGTTTGATTTTGATCTTCCGTGAGCAAGCAAAGCACAAGTTTTGCTGCAATTCTTTTCATTTGCAATTCCTTGTTCAAAATTCATTGGCAGGAGCTCCAGGACACACCAGGTTTATCAACAAGTTCGTCAATTGTTTTCTGATGGTCCTCCAAGATAAGTTCATGAATTTTCATGATGTTTTCATTTGCTTGAGAAGTCAATGGTTGCCCTGAATGAAGTTGATATTCAAGTGACAAGTGACCATTTCTAATGCATGAAAACCACTCACAAACTTGTGTTTTGCTCATAGCAGCATCCTTGTAAGCTGTTTGAAGCATGACAACTGTTTCCAGTGCTGTTTTCCCCAACAGGAAACAGAATTTCATGGAAGCACATTGTTCCTTCATAACAAAACAAAGATGCACCATATGGCAGTAGGACCCCAGACACCACTGGTTGGCAGACTGATGCCTGAGGGTTGCATCAAGTGGCTTCTAGTGGAAGAAGCCCGAACTATAATTGCTTTATGCCACAGAGAGTGTTTCTGGTTATTTTGCGTACCCTCATGTATACCCATGTTTCACCAGTAACTTCATTCTCTCCCCCTCCCACTTTTTTGCATTCATATGAACTCCCTACTCATGCACCCTTAACAATGCTCTACCATGCAATTTATATTTTCATCTCTGTACCTTAAGAGTATGCCCTGGCACATTGCCACCATCTCTCTCACTTTCGTTCTCTTCCACTCTCACTTTCTTTCATTTTTTATCACACACACGCACTCTATCTCTCTCTCTCTCTCTCTCTCACTCTCACTATCTCCTTCCAACTATAGTAACCATGTATCTCCTCTACAGCAAGACACCTGCTTCTTTCCTTCTGCATACTCTAATCTCTCATCATCTGGCACAAAGCCACCTTCTCCAGTATTCCCCAGACTCAAAGGAACTTTGTCTTACAAGTTAGTTGGTGACCTCACTGGTGCTGGTGCCACATAAAAAGCATCCACTCCACACTGTAAAGTTGTTGGCATTAGAAAGGGCATCCAACCATAAAAACTAAGCCGAAACAGACCTTGCCAGTGCTGGTGCCACATGAAAAGTAACTACTACATTTTGTGAAATAGTTGGAATTAGGAATGGCATCCTGCTGAAAAAAAAAACATTCAAAATAGACAGTAGAACTTGGTGTCCTATCAAATTGGAAAACTGGAAACGATGCCAAATCAGACTGGTGCAGCCTCTCAGCTTACCACCCCTGGTCAAACCATCCAACCCATGAACAACAGATGCTAAATGATGATGATGATAAATAAATATTCACTATTTGAAGAGAAGTACTGTCACGCAAACAGCATACACATGACATAAAGATTATTTAGCTTAACTACAACACTGCCATTTATTAGATAATGATAGTCATAAAATATAAATAATTGAACGAGAACAGTATGGTACAATAAGTAGATAGAAATGTAATTTGTTTTCTCTATAGTAAAACATGGATATTAGTATTTTAAACTCATAGGACATGGTAAATGAAACATTTATTTTATTAGATTTGATTCTAACTAATTGTCAATCAAGGTAAGTGAAAAATATTTAGAAGTATTTGCTGGTTTACATTGATTTCTTACATAGGTACATGGTCATAAGTTTTTGAAGAAGATATAGATCATTAAATTCACCCCAGTACTTGACTGGTGCCTATTTTTTCAACTCTAGAAGGATGAAATGCAAAGTAGTTGACTCTGGCAGGATTTGAACTCAGAAACTGCAAAGTTGTAACCAAATACTGCAAAGCATCTTGTCCAATGCTTAACTGATTCTCTTTATCTATTGACTGATTGTCCAGTAATATTAATATCTAGATGCGTCTGTTTTTATGTTCTGAGTTCAAATTCTACTAAAGTTGATTTTGTTTTTCATCCTTTCATGGTCGAAAAAATAAGTACCAGTTGAGCACTGGGGATGATGAAATCAACTTAGCCCCTCCCTTGAAATTGCTGGCCTTGTGCCAAAATTCGAAACCAATATTAATATCTAGGTGGCTAAAATAAAAAAAAAGTCAATTTATTATTTCTGTCTGTAAAAAACATTAACAAGTGGTAAATAAATGAAAATACCTTTATTTCAACAGTACAGACACCACTCAGTTTATTAATTACAGAATCTTCTCGGTCAAGATTATCAGATTTAATTCTAACTTCACCACTGTCATTGGAAATAGAGAAGGCTGAACAAGAATCTGAAAAATAAAGCAAATGTTTGAAAGAAAAGTTTTCTTTTCTTTTTCTTTATTTAATTTTTTTTAATTAATGCTTCAGACAGAATCCAGTTAAAAATTACCTATATCCCATTCAATTTAACATGTCCTTATCAATATTTCTCATGTTCCTGGTTGTAATCAGAGAACTGCATGCAGTGCATAAAGTCCTGTGCATGTTTCTTTATTTCATGTGCAGTACAATGCAAAATTGATATTCAACCATAGGTGCAGGAGTGGCTGTGGTAGGTAGCTTGCTTACCAACCACATGGTTCCAGGTTCAGTCCCACCGCATGGCACCTTGGGCCGACCAAAGCCTTGTGAGTGGATATGGTAGAGGGAAAATGAAAGAAGCCTATTGTATATATATGTATGTATATATATATATATGTATGTATATATATATGTATGTATATATATATATATATATATATATATATATATATATATATGTGTGTACATATGTGTGTGTGTGTATATTTGTGTATCTGTGTTTGTCCCCCACCATTGCTTGACAACTGATGCTGGTGTGTTTACATCCCTGTAACTTAGCAGTTCAGCAAAAGAAACCGATAGAAAAGTACTAGGCTTACAAAGAATAAGTTCTGGGGTCAATTTGTTCGACTAAAGACAGTGCTCCAGCATGTCTGCATTCAAATGAGTGTCAAAAATAAAAGAGTAAGAGTAAAAGAGTAACACTGGGCAAAATTATTAGTGGCATTTCATCTGTCTTTACATTCTGAGTTTAAATTCCACTGAGGTCAATTTTGCCATTCATCATGTTAGGGTTGATAAAATAAGAACCTATTGAACACTGACTTCAATGTAATCAACTTACCCTCATCCACCAAAATTGCTGGCCTTGTACCTAAATTTGAAACCATTATTCTTGGTGTAATGACCTTCCCAAGACACAAGATTTGTTACAAACAAAATACAAAAACAATATATATATATATATATATATATATATATATATATATATAAATATATATTAATAGTAATGGTAAGACAACAAAAGAATGAAAGAGACCTCGATATTATGTAAATAGAGGAATTTATCTGTAATATAATATGTGACAATTATTCGGTTGCCATAATAAAACTCTGAGTTTCAGATGTCAGGGCAGAAACCTGCACCGGCATCTCTTCAGTTATCAAAGCAATCAGAATATGCTATCTATAGAACTGAATCAAAGAAATTCCCTCCAAAGATCAAAGGCTTGAGAGACTTCGAAGCGGACCTACTGAAAGATAGCATATTTTAATTGCCTTGATAACTGAAGAGATGTTTTATTATGGCAACTGAATAATTGTCACATATTATATTACAGATATATATATATATATATATATATATATATACATACATTACATTACATTACATTGCATTCATGCATGCATGCATACATGCATACATGCATACATGCATACATACATACATACAAACATATTTTCCAAATTTGTGTAAATGTGTATAGAATAATATATCAGTTGAATAAAGTTAAACATGGTCTGGTTTTCATGTTTTTTATTATTGTATTTAGAAATTTTGTTTTTACAATGTTGATGTGTGTTAAACATTAAAAGAAATATCTTGTCATGTTCATAAAGTTCAATTAGCACTTTCATATGTGCATAGTAGTCATCAGATTTCAAAATGTATTTCACTGACAGTTGAGTTCTTGACAACTGTAGTAAAATGACTGGCTTCTTGTTTTTGATACCTTTTAGAAGGCTCCAACAAGCTGTAACAAACTTATATATGAATATTCCACGTAATTTATGAATTACTGCCATAAAATATTGAGTCGAGAAACAGAGTGGATGGCATCAAGCAGTAACAGTAACTGACCTAGACTATACTGATGACCTGGCATTACTAACAGGGAGGACAAACAGATCAGACACAGGAGGTGCTGAGCAGATTAGAGCAGGAATCAGGGAAGGTAGGATTGTACTGTAATGCAAAGGAAACAGAGTGGCAAGTATTCAACCACAAAATGCCTGTGTCAGTGAAAGTGAGAGACGGTAAGTCGCTGAAAGTAGTTGAAAATTTCACATACCTTGGTGCCTGGACACAAAGTACTGAAAAAGATATTGTAGCAAGGAAAGCTCTTGTCTGGAGTGCATGCCATAAATTGAGAAAGGTATGGAGTTCAAAGTTAAGAAGTAAATTGAAAGTGAAGTTGTTTCTGACAACATTGGAGTCTGTTCTTCTATACATGGCTGAAACATGGACACTCACTAAAGCATCGAAGAAGCAGTAGGACAGTTGTTATACAAGGGTGCTTAGAATGGCACTGAATGTCTCCTGGAAGAGTCATACAAAAAAACACTGACTTATACCAGGGACTACCAAATGTAACATTGAAGGTACAGCATAGAAAGATGAGGCTAGCTGGATACTACATCAAACATACCAATGAAATTGCTAACAAGCTAGTACTCTGGAAACCAACAGAAGGAAGAAATTGGAAAGGAAGGAGGAAGATGACCTATATTTACAACTTGCAGGGGGATACTGGTATGGAAGGGGTACAGGAGCTGAAGACCATTATGGAGGATCGAGATGAATGAGGAAAACATGTGGGACAACCTAGATAGATAGATACTTATAGAAAATAACATACTATGAGCAAAAGAGATACCTAAAGAATAACTTAGGGCAACATGGGAAAGAAAAATCCATCAACAGAACACAATACCATTTCTAGTAACACACAATCCACATCACCAAAACATTTTCAACATCATAAAATGCTAATCATGAAACAAAGTGAAAAATGAAAAAAAATAATAACTAATCAAACACTTATCTTAAGAAAAAGGCAACTACATAATCTAAAGAAACAATAAAAAAAGGCAAAATTCAGCATGAACAAACAGCATAAAACATTCACAATATGCAAATGCAATGATAACAGATGTGGAAAGTGTTAATACATGCAGACTGGTAGATCCATTAGAACAAAAAAAGGACAGATTTTCACAAATGCAGATATGAAATGCAAAAGCAGAAATTTGATCTACTGCATTAAATTGCAAGGAACTATATATTGGTGAGACAGAGAATGCATTATCAGAACGTTCACAAGTCTACAGACAACAAATCCATAACACTAATGTTCACCTAATTCCATTGAGCGAACATATAAAAACATATGGCCAGAAAATGCTACATGACAGAAGTGAGGTTGGAAGAAAGATAAAAAAAAAAGGGGGCGTTTCTAAAATATTCAAACCTGTTCTGAAATAACAACAATAATATAACAACCAGTTAGTGATGTGGATTAAAAAATATCTTTAACATATGAATATAAACAAATTAAAGAAGACTCCCACCAACTTATATAAAAACAATCGAAATCAGCTAAGTTTGTTCACTTGTGAAGCCATTACATGTAAACCACAAGCTAATTGGTTAAAATAAAGGTGGGACCTATGCTAGTAATATTGGTGTGCCTGGAAAACCATGACATTTAAGCGGCATGCTGATTGGTCAAAACCATATTCCAAAAATTCAGCTTGTTGGAGCCTTCTAAAAGGCATAAAAAGCAAGAAGCCAGTCATTTTACTACAATTGTCAAGCACTCAACTCAACTGTCAGTCAAATACATTTTGAAATCTAATGATTAACACAAACATACGAAAGCACTAATTTAACTTTATGAACATTATGAAATATTTTTTTAATGTTTAACACACTTCAACATTGTAAAAAGAATTTTTTTAAAATACAATAATACAAAACGTGAAAACCAGACCATGTTGTAACTTTATTCAATTGATATATATATGAATGTGTATATATATATATATATATATATATATATATATATATATATATATATATATATATATATATTCTGGTATGCAGACAGGCAGATGGATACATATATGTACATATATACTAAATACTTCAAATAAATCAAGCACAATATTGCATTTTTGTACCTTTAATAACTTCATAACCAATATCATTCGGTATGCCTCTGTCTTGATCTTCAGCTGTCACTTTAGTGATGAGAGTTCCCTGTGAAATAAAAATAACTGAAGTGATTAAAGAACAAAAATAATTTCAAAATGTATTAAAAGGTAATAACAATAGTTTCCTCTGAGTTTTTGTGAAAATGCAAAAGGTTACAAACAAAAAAATAAAAACTAGTTAAACTGATGCCTTTCCTAAAACCAAGGCAATAGATAAGCAAAAAAGAGAGACTCAACCTTGTCATTTGGTCCTGCAAGAAAGAGCAACCTAATCACCTTCAAGTTTCACACTAACATCTTACAAAAAATCAAATGGAAGGACACATTAGATAAACTAGTCCAAGTTATACTACTTCTGAAGTTATGATGGAATGGTCATGGCTTTGCTCATTGGTCTGTTGAACTGGGGATAACTGCATCATTAGCAATATATATGGGTTTCTTTTGAATGGAAATAAAAATCCCAGGCTTTAAAAAGAAGGAAGAAAAGGATATTTTCATTGATGTAAGTTTTGTTCAAATCAAAGGTAATGTACCTGTGTTTTCCTCAGCAAGTGCGCAGAGAGAGAACAATTTGAAATATTCCTGTGCTATGAGAAAATGAGTGACTACTTTATGTATCATATCCATCTCCCACTTTATGTAATGGATAAGTGTGAGGGACAGGGAATGAGAAAGAAGTACATTATTTACATTGTGTCCACATCTTGTTTGTTGTTACCACAATGTTTTGGCTGATTTACTCTCCAGCCTTCATCAGGTATCCTGGTGAAATTTTGAACCCAATCCTGGTATTTTTTGCTGGTGTTATTATTATTTATTCAAGGCACTGCTTGGAATTGAACTTGGAATCTTGGGGTTAGTAGCCCACACTCATAACTATTTCACTATATGCCCGTGGGCAATTATAGAGTGAATTTTAGTGCTTATAAATCTAATATTTTCCTATCTTTCCTTACTGGTACCCATATTCTACTCATATCAGCACTAGGTTTGCTTAGGAGGTTATTGTGTCCTAGCATATGTGCTGCTTCTTTTAGTTTTTATATTTTCTGGTGTGTTCTCTGTCTATTATTTTAACTTCATCCCACAGGAGAAGGTGGTCTCCGTTTCTCCATACATGATCAATTCTACCCTATTTTTCAACATCTCCTCATGTCACAGCTTTATGATGTTCCTCTACTCTTATTTTGAGTGGGCAGTATGTTTTGCCTTTGTATAACCTACCACAACTGCATGAGATGGAGTACACACAGTCTTTGGTCATATTCTTTTCTATTGGTGGTTTTACTCGAAAGAGATATTTGCTAAGTGTTGTATTATACTTTTGAATACTGTCCTGATGTCATATGAACCACATATCTTTTGTATCTTTTCCGAGAGGTCTTTCACACAGGGTAGACGGATTGTGGTCAGTTTATAGGTTTCATCCTCTCTCCTCTTCCTAAAAGAAGCAGCACATATGCTAGGACACAATAACCTCCTAAGCAGACCTAGTGCAGATATAAGAAGAATATAGGTACCGGTATTAAGGAAGGATAGGAAAATATTAAGTTTATAAGTCCTAAAATTCACTCTATAATTGCCCACAGGCATATAGTGAAATAGTTAAGAGCGTGGGCTACTAACTCCAAGATTCCAAGTTCAATTCCAGGCAGTGCCTTGAATAAATAATAATAACACCAGCAAAAAATACCAGGGTTGGGTTCAAAATTCCACCAGGACACCTGATGAAGGCTGGAAGTAAATCAGTCGAAACATTGTGGTAACAACAAACAAGATGAAGATACATATCCATCCAATAATGTAAATAATGTACAGAATTCCTCATCTCTAAAATATAGAACAGAAAGAAGTCACAAAGATAGAGAAATCCAGAGTCATTGAAGGCAAGAGAGAAGTGAATGGGCCATTCAGGCAGGTCAGAAAGTGAGGATGATAAGGGCATTTGAGAGGCATAAAAACTGTGGTGAAGTCAGTGTGAGAAAAGGTAAAGAAATCACAGTATCCAATCATATAATAAATCATTTTAAAACATCAAAAAATAAACTATTTTAAAACATCAAAAAATATTAGATTATGGTTATTCAAAGTAGCCAATCACAGCTTCTACTAAGGCCTCAAGAAGGTTCTGGAACATTGTGCATGCATTCCTCACAATGACCCCATGCAAAACATTTTTGTATGTAGCTTGTACACTTAGTTTCCTTAGTTATCAGCAAATTATTTTACAGTAGCCAAAGGCTGACCAAAGCCTTGTGAGTGGATTTGGTAGATGGAAGCTGAAAAAAGACCATTATACATACGTGTGTGTGTGTGTGTGTGTGTGTGTGCGTGCGTGTGTGTGTATATATATATATATATATATATATATATATATATATATATATATATATATGACGTATCTTCATGTGTGTGTATGTGCGTGTACCCTTGTCCTGACATCACATGAAGATTGTAAATTATCAACACCATCATACAAGCCATGTAGTTGTTTCCAGTCTTCGACAGAAATACATGTCTGGCCACAGGGAATATCACCTCACTTGGAAACAGATGAAGGTTGGTATCAGGAAGGGTATCTGGCTGTAAAAAATCTACCTCCATAAATTTCATCCAACTGATGCAAACATGGAAAAGTGAACATCAAATAATGGTGTGGGTATGTATACATAATATACAAACACACAGACATACATACAGAACAATTAAATACGCATATATAATTTTTAAAATTTTTTGTGATTATTTTTCACCAAAACTAACAATAAAAACTGAACTGGAAATGTAATGTATAACCTTCTTTGAATTTTCCATGATTTTCTCAACAAAGCCAGAACTTGTAAATGCTGGTGGCATGTCTTGAACATCCTCAACTTGGATCCATACAGAAGCATTTGCTGTAAGGTTTCCATCCTGAAATTAAGTTTGAAATTATTTTAGTTTATCTTCAATTCATTGTAGAATATAATTTATGTACACAATATTACATTTCTATTTTATCTAACATTCATTTTAGTATGTTGCACATCCCAGATGAGGAAACAAAGGATACTAAAATGAATGGTGATATGATAAACTGTGCAATAGACCAGTATGGAACAATGGATACTAAAATAATAATGTGTATGAGTTGATTTTAATATATATATATATATATATATATATATATATATATATATATATATATATATACCGGAGTATATATCATCATCATCATCATTATATGTCCACTGTCCATGTTGGCATAGGTTGGATGGCTACACCAGACTGATTTGGCATGGTTTGCTACAGCCAGATACCCTTCCTAACGCCAATCACTCTAAGAGTGTAATGGGTGCTTTTACGTCACTGGCACAGGTGCCATTTACATGACACTGGGGTGCATTTATATGCCAATTTGTTTGACACGACACCGATTTTGCCCAGCTTGATGGGTCTTCTTCTCAAGCATGACATAACGCCAAAGGTCTTGATCATTGCCTCTGTGAGGCCCAACACTCAAAAGGAACTTGGCTACTTTGCCACCATGCAGCCCAACACTTGAAAGGAACTCAGTCACTTTGCCTCCGTGAGGCCTAATGTTCAAAAGCTGTCCTTTACATAGCACCAGCACGGGTGCACTTGGTTTGACAGGTCCTTTCAAGCACAGCACATTACCAAAGGTCTCGGTCACCAGTCATTGCCTCTGTGAGGCTCAAAGTTCAAAGATCATGCTTCACCATCATGTCCTATGTCTTCCTGGGTGTACCTCTACCACAGGTTTCTTCCACAATCAGAGATCAGCACTTCTTTACTCAGCTGTCCTCGTCCATAGGTATCATATGACCATACCAGTACAGTCAGCTCTCTTGCACACCACATCTGATACCTCTTATGCCTAACTTTTCTCTCAAAATGCATACACTCTGTTGAACATGCACACTGATGTTGCACACCCAGTGAAGCATAGTGGCTTAGTTTCTTTCAAGTCTATGCATGTAATCAGCTGTCACAGCCCATGTTTCACTGCCATGCAGCATAGCTGCTTGCACACAGTCATCAAACAATCTGCCTTTCAATCTGAGAGAGAGGCCCTTTGTTGCCAGCAGGAGTAGTTGCCCAGCCTAATCTTATTCTCACAGCTATGCTCTCGAAACATCCACCTCCACTACTAACTTGGTCACTTAGATAACAAAAGCTATCTACTATCTCTAGCTTGTCCCCCTGGAAGTCTATTTTCTGCACATTTGCAGCATTTGTTGTACCTGTGCACCTTCCACACACAAAAGTTAGTTTCCCTGTTAACCTTCCTCTGACATGTAAAAAGCACCATCCAAATGTGGCCAATGCCAATGCCGCCTTGACTGGCGCACTTACTTTTAATGATTCTGCAAAGAAAGAGTCCTGGAGAAGCCATTACAAAAGGCTGCTGAATGTGGAGAATGAATGGGAGGAGGAGAGCCTGCCAAATGTTGACCCTGTGGAGGATTCAGCTACCCGCATAGATAGCACCCTGGTAGATAAAGCAATTAAGGACCCAGTACATCAGGAATCATTGTTGAGATGCTTAAAATATCTGGTGGTGTGTGTTATGGCCTAGTCACCCGAATTGTAAACCTGGTAGTTCACAAAGGAGTCGTACCCAATGACTGGTGTAGCAGCACCATAGTCAACTGCTACAAAGGTGATGTTGATGCTTTAGATAGGAATAACTACAGGGGTATCAAACTGCTGGATCAGGTGATGAAGGTCATGAGAGGGTCATAGCCCAACTAATTAGGGAGAGAGTCTGCTCAAATGGGATGCAGTTTGATTTTATGCCAGGTAGAAGCGCCACTGATGCTATATTCCTGGTATGGCAATTGCAGGATAAATACCTAGCCAAAGATAAACCCCTATACTTGGCTTTTGTTAACTTGGAGAAAGCCTTTGATAGGGTCCCTTGATCTCTTATCGAGTGGGCAATGTGGAAACTGGTGATTGACGAGTGGTTAATAAGAACTGTACAGGCCCTTTACATTAGTAAGGTAAAGGTCGATAGTATAGAGAAGAATTCCGGGTAGAAGTAGGGGTTTACCAAGGATCAGCCCTAAGGACTGTCTTATTCATTATAGTCCTCCAGGCAATAACAGAGGAATTCAAGACAGGTTGCCTCTGGGAGCTCCTCTATGCTGATGATCTTGCTCTCATAGTGGAATCACTCCCAGAACTAGAAGAAATTTCAGGTGTAGAAGCAAGATTTAGACTCAAAGGGCCTTAGAGTCAATGTTGCAAAACCAAAGTCCTAATAAGTAGAAAGGTGAACACATCACAAACCCCATCAGGTAGATGGCCCTGCTCAATCAGTAGAAAAGTTGTAGGTATAAACTCCATAAGATGTACCCAGTGTAAGCTATGGAAGCATAAGAGGTGAAACAACATCAAAGAAAGGTTAACTGGGAAGACAGCTTTTGTGTGCGACAGATGCACAGGGGCAATAAACACCACAGATGCTCAGAAAACTGATTCCATCACATTTCTGGGGAAGAAGCTAGAAATATTTGATAGCTTTTGCTACCTAGGTGACCAAATCTGTAGTGGGGGTGATGCTCAGAGGGTGTCGCTACTAGAATAAGAATAGCCTGGACAAAGTTCAGAAAGCTCCTACCTCTACTGGTGACAAAGGCCACTTTCTCAGAGTGAAAGGTAGATTGTTTCATGCATGTGTGCTAACTGCCCTGCTACATGGCAGTGAAACATGGGCCGTGACTGCTGAAGACATCCATAGGCTCAAAAGAAATGAAGCTAGTGTGATCTGCTGGATGTATAATGTCAGTGTGCACACACAACAGAGTGTAAGCACCCTGAAAGAAATGCTGGACATAAGAAGCATCAAATGTGGTGTGCAAGAGAGACAACTGCAATGGTATGGTCATGTGCTGCATATGGATAAGAAGAGCTCTGTGAAAAAGTGTCACTTGCTAACAGTGGAAGGAACTCGTGGAAGAGGGAGACCCAGGAAGACATGGGATGAGGTAGTGAAGCATGACCTTCGAACATTGGGCCTCACAGAGACAATGATGAAAGACTGAGACCTTTGGAGATATACTGTGATTGAGAAGACCCAGCAAGTAAAGTGAGATCACAGCCATAGCCTACACCAGTGTCACATAACCAGCCCATTTAAAAAGTACCTTTGAATCGTTGGGCAACATTCCATGTTTGAGGGGACCTACTGAGTCAAGTAAAATCAAAATCAAAATCAAATCACAATCAAATGGAAATTGTAGTTGTGGCAGCTGCCAGTGCCATCTGGCTGGCTCCCACGCTGGTGGCACGCAATAAGCACCATGCATGCATGGGTCACTGCCATTGCCGCCTGACTGGCTCCCCGTGCCATTGGCATGTAAAAAGCACCATCCGAATGTGATCGATGCCAGCCTCCCCACCCTAACTGGCTCCTGTGCCGGTAGCATGTAAAAAGCACCATCCGAACATGGCCGATGCCAATGCCGCCTGATTGGCTCCCATGCCGGTGACATGTAAAAAGCACCCACTACACTCTTTGAGTGGTTGGCATTAGGAAGGGCATCCAGCTGTAGAAACACTGCCAGATCAGATTGGAGCCTGGTGCAGCTTCCTGGCTTGCCAGTCCCAGTCAAACCATCCAACCCATGCCAGTATGGAAAACGGATGTTAAACGATGATGATGATGATAACGAGCATATCTAGATATGCAACTATGTGCATGAGAATACATACATAAAGCAGAACTACAAATCTACACACATACATACAAACAAAATTACCCTGTTGTTGATGTTGGATCTAGGTTAGAAACTGGCTTTGTCACTACAGATTTGGCATGTGTGTATGAATGTGTATATATATTATACCGTTACCATTTCATTTCAATAAGAATGGAAACCCAAGAAAAGATAATTTAAGTTTAAATACTTACAGATACTTGTACTGTATATTCATATCTGCTATTGATGACAGCCCCAAATCCCTAATCACTTCTGTCTACCCACTCACTTTAGCCTCTCTCATGCACCTCTGACCTCCATCTCTACGACTGTCACTTGCCTCCCATCCCCATCCAATTTCAAAATTTGCACATCTTATTACTTCTGTTTTGTCCACCTATTTCTGATACTGCTACTCTCCACACCTCCTATGCTGCTGCTTGTCACTCTTCTTTTCTGAGTCACTTCTATTTCTCTCACTCTCCCACTTCAATACTGATATTTACCATCAACCACACCTCCACCTTTGTTTATCACTCATTACAGCCAACTACAGCCCCATCCCTATCTGTCAATATTCTCTCATACTCTTATGAAATTACCATTCTGATCCTCTTCCCTCCTGATCCACTACCTATTTTCTCCTTCATATTTACCTTCTTGTATCTTGAGAGTACACTCTGGCACTCATCCCCACCATCTTTATCTCCCAGCTACTATCCCTCACCCTCATGTAATATAGGGTAGCCATGTATCTCTTCTATAGCAAGATACCTCTGCTTGTCCCACTATCATACTTCTGCCTCCAATACCAGCCATAAAGTCACCTATCCATTTCTCAAATACATGTCCACTCAGTCGAGGAGACATTTTCTTTCTTTTCTTTTTTGTCTTGCAAGTTACTTACAACTTCACCAATGGTTGTGTTATAAAAATAAAAGTACTCAACACACACAGTAAAGTGAGTGACACTAGGAAGGGCATCCAGCCATAGAAATTATGCCAAAGTTGACACTGAAACTTAATGTCAAACTATCCAGCCTAAACCAGTATATAAAATGAACATTAAATGATGATGATGATGATGATGATAACAATGACAACGATGACAACAATAATGATGATGATATATGTATGTTTGTATATGTATGTGTTTGTGTAAATGTATGGGAGTGAGTTCATATTTCCCTTTTTCTTGATATCTTTGCTGTCATCAGCAAAGCATGTCCAAACTATTTGTTGTTAAAGAAACTGCAAAATTATTTTCTTTGAAAATATGTGAGGGTTGAGCTTCTCATCGAAATTCATATACTTTTGGTGCATGCAGAAAGAATAAAGAGAAAGGAACTGATTTGTTTGACCAGACAGACATTGTTTAATGTCCTCTTACCATGCTGGCATGGGCTGGACAGTTATTCGTAACTGGTGAGGCAGGAGCCTGTGCCATGCTTCTGTGTCTGTTTTGGCATGGCTTTTATGGTTGTATGCCCTTCTTAACATCAATATTCCATTGAGTGGGCTGGTCCACAAAATTTCAACTTCAAACCATAAAATAGAAAACTTAAGAAGTTACTACAGATTTGGCATGTGTGTATGAATGTGTATATATATTATACCGTTACCATTTCATTTCAATAAGAATGGAAACCCAAGAAAAGATAATTTAAGTTTAAATACTTACAGATACTTGTACTGTATATTCAAAAAAGTTTCTTGTTTCGTAGTCCAGTGCTTTTACTACTGTGATGATACCTTTATATTCATCTTTAATTTTCATGTAGTCTTCAATTCCTTTTGAATTCTACAAGTAAAAAAAAATGTTTAAGTTTCATTATTTGTTTTTACTTATTTTTTTTACTTATTTGTTTAATAATGTGTATTTACTTGTTAATCATTATTAATATTTCAGTAGTCTTTTTTAATTTGCTTTCAAGGCACAATCAACTACAGTCCTAGT
>NC_142929.1:134597021-134679521 GCF_046866305.1 Octopus bimaculoides
GTACAGGTGCCATCACGATTTCGCTTTCGCTTGCCCCAACAGGTCTTCGCAAGCTGAGTTTAGTGTTCAATGAAGACATTGGCATGGGTGCCAGTCTACAAATACATACATACATACATACACATATATATATATATATATATATATATATATATATATATTTCCCCTCTTCAGCCTTTTCAGGTATTGGCCATGTAGTGTTTTTCCTTTGCATCATTTTATCATGCTAGTTCTCTATCTTCATTTTGAACTTTTTGTTTCCACAATACCTGTTATTTTTCTTTCTTCCTAACAACTGAAGGTTATTTCAGCCTCCATTTTGTAGTTTTGCTTTTGTTTTTGTTCATCTTTTGTAGCCCCTTGTTCTAGTCTCCTTTCATTCTTAAATAATTTTGTAGTCTTGCATTTGACATCTTCTAATAGTCTTCTACATGCCTGTATTCATGGTAAATATAATATTTTTATGTCATAGTTTGAGTGACATATTCTAAATACAAATCATTATGTTCTGTCTACTCTTGCCAAATCATTTAGCATCTGGTTGAGAACATTGTAACTACTAGCAGGACCAGTCAATATTTCATGGGATTAATGGTAAATCTATTGCGTTATTTCTGAAAACTTTATTTAAAAATCCTGAAAGCGTAGCCTGTGTTGTGTCTGTATCAAAAGACAGTTGCACATCAGCTACTCATTGAAAAGTGAAAGAAATTGGAATACGATGATAATTTAATGCACTTTTTATATACAATTGTATATATACAATTTATATACTTTATGCACAATTTTATAGATTTAATACACAGTACTCATAAAATAAATATTCACTCTTATTTTACCATTTTCCTTATAAATAAAAAAAAATATCCCGTACATATGATACAACCTTTAGTTAAATTGCATATATCTGTCACATAAATAAGCATGAATACTTCATGGAATTGTACTTATGTGCATGCGTTAAGTGGTAGGTGATATAAAAAAACTCAGTTCAACTAAAAAAAAATACACTTTTCAGTATCCAATCACTACCACCATCATCTCTCTCCCCCTCTTTCTCCCTCTCCCCTTTCTTTCACCTCACCATCAGAACGCCACCCCTTTGCAAAAATTAAGGTGAGGTGCCATGCAATTGAAAACACTAATGATTATGGGAGAGAAAAACAATGAATGAGTCAGTTGCATTTACATGGAGAGGAATTTATGTAGAATATATGATGTGCTCATAAGTATGATCTTCTGCAATTCCCTTATCTTGAGACTGTCAGGAATTTGGTCTACATATTTGCTTGCTCTGCTTGCAATCACTTAAAGTGGAATGAAGCTGTGGAAGAGGGAGACCCAGGAAGAGACAGGATGAAGTATTGAAGGCTAATCTCAAAATGCTGAATCGTACAAAGGAGATAAAAGAGGACTAAGATATGTGGTGCATTGCAGTACTCAAGACGCCCCACCTACCACAACTGAACTAAGATCCTAAAACCAACATGCCACATAAAAAGCTTTGGTGTGGGTACTGGTGTCACATAAAAAACACCCAGTACACTCTGTGTAGTGGTTGGTATTAGGAGGGGCCTCCAACCATAGAAACCAAGCCAATACAGACTATGGAATCTGGAGCAGTTTCTAGTCATGCGATCTAACCCTTCCCAGCATGGAAAACGGGCATTCAATGTTGATGATGATGATGAATCATTCTAAGTGCTCCAATAATAGTAAGTAAAGTTGTTGCTTAGAGTTGCCACATACTTCTGATTTCAGTTTCTAGGTCCTTATATTTGCTCAATTTCTCAAAAAGTTTCAGAGATGCATTTTAGTCAGCTGGGGCTGCAGCACCAATCAGACATATCCTTTCAATATGATTTTTCACAATAAGAGCTAGTGGGTTTGCCTGTATTTCCTGTTCAGTGTGAACAATGAAGTTCCAAAGAATGGTAACCACTGCATTCTGAACAACTTGTGGTGGTTTGTGTTACTATCAATTATTTTTGTGAGGAAGGTTGTATGAGCAGCATATTGACCTGTATGTTATTATTATTATTATTATTATTATAATCATTATTGTCGCTGTTGTTGTTGTTATTATTATTGAGTGAGGGAGCAGTGCATGCCACCAAAGTGACACAGGGGTAAAATATACGAAGCCCAGTATACCCATCATGACTACCCAATTGATAAGGGTAAACCAGGCACATGCATCACAACCATATGTACACAACATGGTGATATCATATCAAAATAAACAGTACATGACCTTGCAGGTGGGGCCCAGTTAGAATTTTCATCAAGTCGAGTAGCCCATCCTACTCAAATGGTCCCTGAATAGAGGTTGTTTAAGGATGTTGAATGAAACATCCATGTTTCCAGAGGTGAATTATTCAAACCCCAAAAAATTCCTTTCAGCACATTGCTATGATGCTCCTCCACTACTTCTGCTAGTGATCAGAGATGTACATATCACCAGCCACTAAGGGGCATGCTCAACTGATTAAGGTGAGCCAATTGACAAGAAGATCTGTGGTATTGAGTAGAATATTTGCTGTAGCTCATCTTTTATTTATTATTTTGATTTGGCTCAGGTTCAATCTTATCCTTGGTTGGATTTATGTGAATAGCAGGTTAGTACCTGTAACTCTAAGTATCTACAATTTTCCAGCAGTCATTTAAGTGCTTAGAACCCTCCTAATAATCTTTGCTGTCCCTGAGAGATAAACTTTCTGTTGGAACTCTAGAGGGCATTCTATTCCAATCTCCTTCAGCCATTTGTCTATATCTTTGCTTAATGTCCTCAATACAACAATTATTATAGGCATGACCCTTACTATTCTCATGCTCCAAATTCTTCCTATTTCCAATTTTGAGAGATTGTATTTTATCTTTCTTTACAATCCTGGAATCAAACGGGCATGACGGGCTGATTAGTAAACATGATGGGTCTATAATTAAGCATGTATTATTATTATTATTATTATTATTATATACTTTTAGAAAAGGAAAATATTTTACATACAGAATACAAAGCAACAAGAAGTCATTTTTGAGGTTGAAATTTTAAAGATAGTAACAGCAATAGAAATATGATCAGCAATTATAACCAGGTAACAACAACAAAAACATGTTGAGTTTTGCTAATGCAATAATACCTGATGGTTATTTCAAAAGATAATATTCAAGTTTGTTTTAATTTCCTCAACACTCTCTTTCACCTTTAATCCAAACAAATCTACGGTCATTAATTTAACATTACCTCGCTAAGTAAATTATTCTAACTAGTGTCCACATCTTGGTTGTTACAATCACATTTCAACAAAAGATATAAATATATATTTGATATTTCCCCATAGAGCTGATTTCAAGTAGATTCTAAGAGCATATTTGATACCATTATGGATACCATCATGGAAGACATTAGAATAAATATCAAATCAAAATTAAACTCACTTGGCCAGCAGGCTGAAATTGAAACAAATAAACATTTATAAGAATAGTGAATAACAGAAATAATACAAAAGATGTTTTTTAAGATTATAAGATATTTTAAGACAATGAAACTCAGAGGTATGCATTAAAGGAGTTGGTTTTCAGACAGTTATGAATATTATTTGCTGCAACATCTTACTTAATAAGACAAAACTAAATCTGTTATTACTTTATAAGGCCTAAATAAAATTGAAAGAAAACTTTGAGAAACCTTCATGACAGCTTTTGTAACATGTTGTTGCCAGAAATTTGACAAGTAACCCAAAAGGTCTAGTTATCAATCAAAAAATTATAATAATAATTTCTTATATTGGCAAAATATAAGTGTTGGATGTAATGGCATGGGATGGTGGAGATGTGTGGGTGGTTAGTGTGCATGAATAATTATATTGTGAGCAAGTAAAATATAGAAGTGAGGAGGTAGCAGTGGGTGCAAGTGTGAGGGGTAAAAAGAAGGCAGGAGGAATGTGAATAGTTTGTGTAAGGGTATTGGTGTGATATGGTGTTGGTACAGAAGTAAGAGATGAAATGAGAAAAAATGGAAAAAGAAAAAGTAACAATTGTACAAGAAAGGAAGTTATTAGAAAATTAGTGAGGTACAAGGAATGGCAAGAAAAAGTGATAGAAGTGTGTGCATGTGTCTAAATGTAAAGTATAAAACAATTTTTGATCAATCATTCCAAAAGAAATTGTAATTCATCCCTGTATAAAGAGTGGATTCATGATTTTTAAGTTAATCTGATATATGACATGCACTAAACTCTTCACCCTTCAGTCTCTCTTGTGACTTTACAGCTAATTATATGTGTGCATAGACACACACACACACACATGAACCATATACATAGATATCATCATCATCATCATTCAAAGTCTGTTTTCCATGTTGGCATGGGTTTGATAGTTTGACAGGAGCTGACATGACCAGGAGCTGCACCAGGTTCCATTGTCTATTTTGACATGACTTCTATAGCTGTATGCCCTTCCCAATGCCAACCATATTACAGAGCATACTGGGTGCTTTTTACATGGTACCAGGACCAGTGCTATTTACATGGCACTAGCACTGGGGCTTTTTACATGTCACTATCACCAACAGGGTCACCATGTACTTTGCAAGCTAAAACCCCTCAGCTGGGAGAAGCAGTATTCATTGGGTGAAGTTTTGTGCCATTTGAGTGATAAAAAGTATAGAGGGACAGAGATAGGTGTATCAAAATTTGGCCGAGCAAATTATTCCCATTCATTTTTGTAGTTCAAGGCTCCACAGAGCAAATGTTCCATTGTTGTTTCTATAACATTATGTAGGTAAAAGCTAAATCTCTTTCAGGATTAAGTTCCATTGTATTTAAAATAGCCTGCTAACCAGAAGAGATTAACTCAGAACTGCAGACAACAAACAAAATCATCAGTTTACATCAGTAAATAACGCAACCCATATCTCCGTGTCCATGGTAACTATTTACTGTTAAGTAGACTTAAACCATTGAGATCAACTTAGACTAGACACAAGCATGAAGCACTTCTTATGATTACATATCAGTTATGAAGGCTATGTATCAAGCAGTAACCTATAAACTTGGTCTCAGTAAATTGTATTAAGAATCATCTTGGGAAAGTGAAACTGCCTAAAATACAGGTTGGATTAATTTAGTTACTTTCATGTTAAAATACATTGAATGACTTGTGGGTTTAAAGCAAAAAATAAAAGTTTCCTTACTATCAAAGAATATCTTAGAGTGGGATTTTCATCAGCATCAGAAGCTGTTATCTTCAAATTTGGTATTATTTTGTTTACCGGAAAATTCTGCAAAAAAAGCAAAATATTAAGAAAACATAATTCAGCAAATATTTTTTTTTTTCACTAGTTTCCATATTAATTCATTCTATGATAAAGATGACATATTTCAGAAAACAATTCCCCTAGTACAAATGCCTTTGCTATGAAAGCAATACATATATAAACATTAGGTCAAAAAGAAGGTCCTGTAACATTTTTAACACAATCACTTCAGGGTACTTTTTCAATACTTATTGTTAAATAAACATTAACTTTTATACTTTAATGCTTTATTCTTCACAGATTACTTTATAATATAGTGGTTAAATTTGTATGATTTTTTTTATCCTTTTAAAATTAGTTAGATCAGACCCATATCAAACACTGCATATTGCATGAATTCAAAAGAAGCAATGGAAACAAGAAATATTCATTCTGTCTTTGAAAACAAAGCTTTAAGTGTCTGGGCATGCCAATGATGGTTTGGCCAGTTTTACTCAGAAAATATTTCTCTCGCAGATTTCCTTGATCTGCATGGCCATGTTCTGTCAATATTGAGCTTCTGGAAACCATAGTTGAGGAAAATCCAAGGGTGACTACATGAAAATTGGCAAAACAGTTCAACTGAAGTCACATTTTGATCACAAAACACTTTCAATGGACTAAGAAAAGTATCTAAATTTGGCTAATGGGTGCCTCATCACTTGACTGCTTCTCAGCTTAATCAAAATGTTGCTCTTTGCTCATTATTGAAGAGTAGACTAGCTACAAAACCTTTCCTGGGTAAAATCATCACAAGTGATGAAAAGTTGGTTTTCTATAATTATATCCAACAAAAATGACAATGGTTAATAACCAACAAAACAAGAGAATCCATCCTCAAACATTTACAACAGCTAAAAATGTTGTGCTCTGTTTGGTTGGGTATGAAGGATGTCTTATATTATGAAGTGTTAAACTAAAATGAATCAATTAATGCAGAGAAATACTGTTATCAAGTGGAAGCGTTGCACAAAAAAAGAAAAAAAATTGCAGAAAAGGCATCCTTCGTTAATCAATCGTACAGGGGTGTTGCTCCAACATAACACAAAATCACATGCTACTGAAGTCATTCATGAAAGGATTAATGCCTTAAATACGGAAGTTTTACCTCACCATCCTTACTTTACTAATCTTGTTCCATCTATTATCTTTTCAGATCATTGCAACATTTATTAGAATGAAAACAATCTATAAATATCTATCAATTGTGATCAACTTAAAAATGAAACTTAAAAAGTTTTCACCCAAGGGATCCACAATTTTCCAAATGATTGGAATCATGTTATCAAAAATGAGAGAATATACTATCTTGATAAAAAATATCAATTAAAACCAAAGAATAATTTACTTCTTTTCTATCTTCAAATGTAACAGAGTTTCCTTACCAGCCTAATATGCAAAGGGTGTGAGGAGTATTTCAGGACACTAAATAATTATCAGTTTATTATTCTCTTAAACCAATTAAAAGGATTTTATTTCTTTCAGGTTACCCATGGTAGATAAAGTGCTGACACAAAAAATGAAAAGACATGCAGTTATTGCTGTGATATATGTGGAACACATCAATGTAGAAACCACCAGCTTTCTACATGTTTTAAGATCTTTTGCACACAAAGTTCAGATAGAAATGGAAGACTCTGGCAGGGATGTTTCAAACGTATCAAAGAGAGAAAGGCATTCTAAACATTTTTACATTATAACGACACTGCAATTCATCCAATGGGTTCAAAACATTATTGATGATGATCTCAAAATATCTATGAGGGCTATTGCCAAAAACCTTTAGGTGTCAGAACAGACTATCAAAACTGGTGCATGAGGACATTCAATACAAGTGCTGAGGAGAGGCCAACTGGTATCTGCAAAGACACAGAAAAATCTTTTGATCCTTGCCAAGTGGTTACTTAACAAGGTTTAAATCCTTACAAATATGGCATGCTTTGGTTCTTCTCTGATGGAAAAATCTTCATCCACAGCCAAAAGTCTAACAGGAGAAATTCCTGATGGTTAAGTGCAGATCCTTCTGTTTTCATTGAATGATGCACACCAAGTTTTCAGCAATTGTGATGAATTTAGCAATGGTTAGTGGTGAATGTCATGTCATAACACCTCACATCTTTTGACAGGATTTTAGAGTTAATACTACTGTATATATTGAGCTGCTGGAGACAGATCTGTTAAATCCTAGATGGATTAAGTATGCAATGGAAGGCTATATGTGCTTCAACAGACTCGGCACTTTCTTTCAAATTCATATAACCCAAGAATGAATGTCAGACAATCTTTACAATCATGTAACACCAAACTTGTGGCCTCCAAACATGCCAGATTTAAATCTCATGGACTACTACATTTGGAGCAATGGATGAGGAAAGCTGCATCAAGAAGCGAAGATCTCTAATTACGGAGAGAACATGTGGAAGGGGCAGATCCAGGAAAATGTGGATGAAGTGGTGAGAAAGAATCTTCAGATGTTGGGCCTCAAAGAGGAGATGACAGGTAACCAAGACTTCTAAGTGTTTGCTTTGCTTGAGAAAACATGCTAAGCTAAGTAAAATTGAGGCAGTCCATGCCTACAGGCATATCTTCTGCATCCCTCTCTCAGCCAAGAAATCCTAGTATTGCAGGCTTCTGGGTGCTAGTTTCACATAAAAGTACCCTTGGTGTTGCCAGGTAAAAGTGCCCATGCCAATGTTATGTAAAAGCACCATTGCCAGTGTCACATAAAAGCACTTGTGCCGGTGGTATGTAGAAGCGTCTGTGCCAGTCCTATGTGCTGGTGCCATATAGAAGCATATAAAAGTGGCTGGCATTAGGAAGGGCATCCAGCAATAGATATCATGCCAGAACAGACAAATGGAGCCAAGGCAGCTCTCCGGCTTGCCAACTCTTGTCAAATCATCCAACCCATGCCAGCATAAAAACAGACATTGAAAGAGACACTGATATCCATCTTCATAATACTGTTGCTTCAATGAAGGCTGCCATTGTCTAGTTGATGTCCAAAATTAATAAGGAACATTAAAATGCAGGCATGTTGACCGTGCACTGGAGCAGTCAACAAAGCAGAAGCTGGATTCAGATTATAATCTAAAGAAACTTATGAAGATCATGTGCAGAAATTTTTATTTAAATATCTATGGTTTTTACTGGATTAGAGTTGTTTTATTAAGTTTTCAAATATGTTCTTAGATACCTCTCACATATCCTCTGTGTGTGTGTGTGTGTGTGTGTGTGTGTGTGTGTGTGTGTGTGTGTGTGTGTGTGTGTGTGTGTGTGTGTGTGTGTGTGTGTGTGTGTGTGTGTGTGTGTGTGTGTGTGTGTGTGTCTGTGTGTGTGTGCATGCGCGCGCGTGCTTGTGCATGTGTGTGTGTGCATGCACACACATGCACATGTGTATGCATATTACCTGTTTTTAATCACAAACAATGTTGTGAGTTATAAAATATAAAATAAATCAATAGTTTAGATTTTTATTTTGTATTTTGATATTTCTGGGTTAAGACCTCTTCATCAGAAAATCTTTTGAGATTTGAAGTTGTAAGCTAGCTTTTCTGTTCTGTAATTCATATATCTATGTTCATACATGGTAGGTTGCTTTGCATGAGTGTGACAGCATTGGTACAATAATCAATCAGCTGCATGCAGCTCAGTTCTCTTGTTAATACATTGTTTTGGCCTTGCTAATGATGACGACTTCTTTTCTTCTCAGGCTCCAAATGTTTCATTCCATCATCATCATCATCATCATAATCGTTCCCCCCCACACACACACACTTTTCCTCCTAGCATGTGCTGCATGGTTTGACATTAAACAAGAAGCCAGAAGACTGGGCCAAGCTCCACTATCTGCTATGGCAGCCCTTTCCAATGCTAACCACTTCACAGAGTGGATTGGGTGCTTTTCTTCATGGCACCAACATTGGTAAGGTCAGCAAGTCACTTGCAAGTCAGGGAGAGAACAGGAAAAGGCCTCTTCAATTAAGTGGTGAGAGTATGGGATGGGGAAGTGGTGGCCTTATGCCAGGTGTTGGAAGGCTAAATTGCCAGAGAGGACATACATAGTTACCCTGCATTAAATGAGGGTGGGTGAGAGTAACTACAAGGAAGATAAGGATGATAATGATGAGGTACGAGAGTGAACTATTACAATACAAGCAAGTAAGCAGAAGACAAAATATGGGCAGTGAATCAATGAGGAGAGAGAGGAATATGTTCACAAGAGTGTGAATGGAGAGTAACAGATGGTTAGAGATGGGGAAAGAGGTGAATGTAGGGTGTGATGCAATTGATGAGAAATACCAGAATTGAGATAGCAGTGACTCCCAAAGGAGGACTGATCAGAAAGTAGAGCAGATGATGTACAAGGTATAGGCATGGTAGAGAGGGAGATGTAGACATAAGGCTGGCTATAGTGAGTGGGGCATCATGAATATGAGAGGGAAGTGAGAATGATAGTAAGTATGAGAGATGTTAAAGATGAGGTATTGCAGAGGAGAGATAGAGGTAAGTGAAGACAGAAATACGATCATGGAAAATAATATGAGAAGGGGAGAAAACAAGAATGAACAATGCAAGAGATAACTGGTAGCACTAAGAATGGTGGGAGGTGATATGTGCTAATTCTGTTCTCAAGAGATTACAGTAGCCATGTAGTGCCATTGATAGAAGGATGATGGAGAGAAGGGTGTTAGGGAGATGAGATGCAGGGAATGCTTGACAGAGCAGAATGAGTGCAGGAGCAGGGCCCAGCATGTACAGGCATAAACGAAATGCTTTTAGGACCTCATTTTTGTTGTGATGGTTGGCTATTCTCAAGCATAGTGATTCCCCAATTAACTCAATCCTTTGTCATATTTTTCATGAAACTTAAGCTGAGATCGTCCTTCACTACTTATTTCAAGTTTTCCTGCATCTTTTTGTCTGAAAACTTTATTCAACTTTCAGTGATCTATACTTCTTTATACAGCTGTCCTCATCCATACACATGATTTTTCTTTCAGATCATTTGTATTATTTCATTTATGCTGTTATATTACATCCAACAGAACATGCTTGTCTCACTTATTTTCAGTCTTCTAAAATTCTCTGCATTCATGGTCCATGCCTCATTACTATACATCATTACAGTTCTAACACAAGTGTCATACAACCTGTCCTTCACTCTAAGGAAAAATATTGTAGTGAAAATACTGAAAGAACGGTTGGTCCTATCGCTGGCACTTAGTCACCATTTAAGCGAAGCTATGTGAACAGAATCACGTCGGGCTGCATGAACAGAATCACCAGTTTGTAATACTTCGACCGTGCGAACCAAAGGAGATGGCGACGTAGACGGGAAAAGGCTCCTTTTTACCACGTCGCACGGTCGAACACAAAAATAAAGATATATATAATAGAAGAAGGCTCCTCGTAAGAGAATACGAGCCATAGTGCCAGTAATAAGAACTTAGGACAACTCAACCGTGAGATATATAATGAGAATAAATTTATTAACAAAGTGAAAGTGTTTGTGTCTGTGTGTGCGTGCATGCGACATATAAAATTAACACAGTAGATAAATCAGGCCTTTGTGTACAAGAGAAAGCATACAACAATGTGAACTGACGGACAGTCGTATATGCAAGTGTGTGTACAATATGTGAGTGTACAAGGGTGTGTGTGAGTGAGAGTAACACAGAACATAGAAAGAGTGCCTATAGAGAAAAACCAGTTCGTATTAAAGTTACACAAGGAGATAGAATGTTCATACGCAGGAAGTTGTGGTCAAGGAGCAGAGCTGTAGTATCACACTATGTGTATTGAGCGTTGAATGCTGCGACCTGTGTTACCTGATACGGAATATTCTCGCTGGTTAGTTCTGACTGTTGATCGTGAGTGGAAACTCCACTCATACAGTGAAGATAAAACCGCGCTTGTTGATGTTGGTGTTGCTGGCGACGACAATGGTAGACAGTACATTGGTGGTGAAGACGTCGGCGCTGGAACTGGCTGTAGCTGTGTTCTGTATATTTGTGGTCAACGACCAGACCTGTGAGAGATCTGAAATCGAAGACAATTGCCGTCGTTGGATCGGGCTTATTTATAGGCGAAAAGGGGTTCAGCGGAAACCCAGTAAAACTCTAACTCACGTGACTTTATCCCAAAGCCACGATTGGATGTAATGCCCCCTTAGCAAGCAGAACATGGGGACAATTGCCGCACAAAAATAAGAACCAATCAGGATGATGGACAGAAGGGTCCAAGGCAGCCGAAGACTAGATGTTAGCAACTTCGTTATCATTTATGATTGAATGCCCGAGAGAGAAGTTTCACTACAATATCATTGCTGACAGCTGTGGTAGTAGCTTCTTGTACTTTTTAATCCCTTCTTATTTAGGTTATTACTATACTTTCAGAGCAACCACCTCCAATGCTAATTACGTCTCCTAGGTAACAAAAGCTATCAACCACTTCCAGTGAGCCAACTGGGAATTCAAGAGAGTCCACTTCTAGAGCACTCGTAGTACATACTACTCCAGTACACCAATCACATTCAAAGCTCATATTCTGTCATACTCTGCCTGTAATCCTGCTACATCGCTTTCATGCTCATAGCTTACATTGGGTATGGCATATGGAGTTCATTCCTTTTCTGTATATCCAACAAGGCCATTTCCTAGAAGGTAAGAGGGATCATCCTCTTTCTTACTTACTAAAACCTTTGTGTTTGCTAGGTTTACCTTGAGACCTCTTGATTCTAGGTCTACTCTGTCACACGTGAATTGTGCTTGGATTGTCTTTGTAACCTTCATAACCAGATATTTTAAGCATCTCTGCAACTATTCCTGATGGACTCATGCCATGTCTTCCTCTTCTTGATCACTTTAATTACTATGGTACTGCCAACTTGGATTGCTGATCCCTGTGAAGAGTCAGCATGAGGTATACCCTTTTTATCCCATGCATTCTCCATGTTCAGTAGTCTTTTGTAATAACACTCCCATTAAACATTCTTGTCTTCTATATCAATGGTGACTATGCTTTCATCATCCCAAATGCACTTTTCTCAAATGACATCTCAGTTCTCTCTTACATACTATCTCACAATCCTGAACACTTCATGTCTCTGATTCTTATATTGTAGGGCAAAAGCAAATCTCATATATTCTGTCTCACCCTTACCTGAGTATACCTGTTCTAACTGCTTTTCTAGCGATTTAGTAAACCTTCTTGGTTTTCCAAGTTTGTCTCTTAACCTCTATTGCCTTATCAATCTTATCATTCTACCACTGCATTACTTCTGGTTTGGGATTTTACTCCAGCCACATGCCTAGGCAAGATATTTTATAGAAATTCCCAACTATTTTCAACACCAGTGCCTGAATAGACACTGATATTCTATATATCATTGACAGGAGCTTTGGCTGATATGTCGCTACTGGATGTCTGTCATTGAGAAGACCAAGACAGGGCAAAAACAATAGGATCTGTTGGTTCCAGGAACCATGACTGGCAGTTCTCACCTATCAACAATATAAACATGGCTGCTTTTATGCACCGAAACATCTACATTGCTAGAAATCAGAGCTAAACTGCTCTGATGCTGGAGTTAACAGACATGAATGAAAAAATATACACCATTCTCTGTGCTACCAGTTATCTCTTCTATTGCTCATTCTTGTTTTCTTCCCTTCTCACTTGTTCAGCTCTTTCCAGACTCAATTCACCATTAGTATTTATGTTTTTATCATCCAAATTATTGGATGATTTAGCGATTCACTAATGCATATATATAAAATTAATACAAAGAGCCAAACAATTATCATTATCGTTGTTTAACGTTCACTTTCCATGCTGGCATGAGTCGGACGGTTTGACGGAGGACTGGCAAGCCAGAAGGTTGTACCAGGCTGCAATCTGATCTGGCAAAGTATCAACAGTTAAATGCCCTTACTAACGCCAACCACTCCGAGTGTGTAGTGGGTGCTTTTTATGTACCACCAGCACATGGGTCAGTCAGGCAGTAATGGCATCGACTACACTTGAATGGTGCTTTTTATGTACCACCAGCAGGGAGCCAGTCAGGCAGCACTGGCAACGATCACACTCAAAGTGCTTTTTACGTGCCACCGCCAGGGAACCAGTCAGGCAGCACTGGCAATGACCATGCTCGAATGGTGCTTTTAACGTGCCACCAGCACAGGTGCCAGTCAGAATGTACTGGCATCAGCCATGACAATGACTTCCCTTGACACAACAGGTCTTCACAAGCACATTTTGTTGCCCAGTATTGAAGGGTACTCTTATGGGCCGGTTATGCTGCATTGGCATAGGCCATGGTTACTGTTTCACTTGGCTTGCCAGGTTTTCTCCAGCACAACATATGTCCAATAGTCTCGGTCACTCGTCATCACCTCCGTGAGGCCCAACGTTCAAAGGTCGTGCTTCACAACCTTGTCCCAGGTCTTCATGGGTCTACCTCTTCCACAGGTTACCTCTACTGCTAGGGTGTGACACATTTTCACACAGCTGTCCTCATCCATACATAACGCATGACCATACCAGCGCAGTCACCTCTCTTACACACCACATTTGATGCTTCTGATCTCCAACTTTTCTCTCAGGGTGTTACATTGTTATGTATGCACACTGACATTACACATCCAGTGGAGCATACTGGCTTCATTTCTTCCACGCTTACACAGGTCCTCAGCAGTCACAGCCTATGTTTCACTGCTGTTCGCACACACGTGTTATACAGTCTATCTTTTACTCTGAGTGAGAGGCCCTTTGACACCAGCAGAGGTAGGAGCTCTCTGAACTTTGCCCAGGCTATTCTTATTCTAGCAGCTACACTCTCAGAGCATCTACCCCTGATACTGACTTGGTCACCTAGGTAATGGAAGCTATCAACTACTAGTCTTTCCCTCTGGCATGTGACAGAAGCTGTTTTCTGCACATTTTCAGTGTTTATTGCCCCTCCTCCCCCAGCATTTGCCACATACAAAAACTATCTTCCACTTAGCCTTCCTTTCATATTGCTGCACCTCTTATGTGTCCATAGCTTACACCAAGTACATCTTGTGGAGTTTATACCTACGTCTTTTCTACAAATCGAGCAGGGCCATCTACCTGAAGGGATTTGTGGTTTGTCTGCTTTTCTACTTATTAAGACTTTGGTTTTTTGTTAGACTGACTCTAAGGCCCTTCGATTCTAGACCTTGCTTCCACACCTGAAACTTTTCCTCTAGTTCTGACAGTGACTCAGCTATTAGAGCAAGGTCATCAGTATAGAGAAGCTCCCAGGGGTATCCTGTCTTGAATTCATCTGTTATTGCCTGGAGGACTATGATGAATAAGAGGGAGCTGAAGACTGATCCTTGGGGAACCCCTACTCTACTGGAATTCTTCACTGTACTGGTTGCCAACCCTTACCTTACTAACAGCATCCTGTACATGGCTTGTACAGCTCTCACTAACCATTCATCTATCCCTATTTTCCACATTGACCACCAAATAAGGGATCGGGGACCCTGTCAAAGGCTTTCTCCATGTCAATAGAAAGCCAGGTACAGGGGTTTATCTTTGGCTAGGTATTTCTCCTGCAGCTGTCTTACCAGAAATATAGCATCAGTGGTGCTTTTCTCTGGCACAAACCCAAACTGCATCTCATCTAAACTAACTCTCTCCCTAATTAATTAGGCTATGATCCTCTCCATGACATTCATTACCTGATCCAACAACTTGATACCTCTGTAATTATCCATATCTAATGCATCACCTTTAACTTTGTAGCAGTTGACTATGGTGCTGCTACACCAGTCATTGGGTATGACTCCTTCATGTATTACCTGATTGACTATACGGGTGACTAGACTATAGCCGATACCACCAGATATTTTAAGCATCTCTACAGTGATTCCTGATGGGTTGGGGAATTTCCCTGTCTTTATACCCTTAATTGCTTTATCTACCAAGGTACAGTCAATTCAGATAGCTGGTCCCTTTGTTGGGTTGACATTCAGCAGACTATCTTTCTCCCATTCATTCTCTTCATTTAGCAACCTTTCATAGTGGCATCACCAAGTCTCTCCCTTTGCAGCCTCACTAAATGCAAGTGAGCAATCATAGGAGACACATTTCTCTCCTATGACATCACGATTCTCTCTCACACACTGTCTTGCAACATGAAACACTTCAAGTCTTTGGTCCTCATGATGCAGAACATTGGCAAATATTTTCTCATCTGCTTCCCCTCTGGCAAAGTAAACCTGTCTCCTAGCTTCCCTTCTGGCAATCTGATACGATTCCCTGCTACCACTGTTATTCCAGTCCTTCCATGCCTGTTTCTTTCCATTAATGGCCCTGTCAGCTACATTGTTCCATCACCACGTTGCCTTGGGTCAAAAGGGGACTTTGCACCATCGACAGATCTGGTCTGTAGCCCTCAACTGGTTGTCCCGGAGGAACCTCCAGCTGTCTTCCACATCATGTGATGCAATACCCTCCTCTATTTTGTCAAAAGCTTTGAGTAATATGTCTCTAAATCTCTGTCCATTCACAGGATCCTTAAGCTTGTAGATCCTTCTTTTCCATGCTGGTCGTCTTCTGGGCATCCATTTAGCCCTGATCCTGAAGCTGCTAACTACTTATCTACATTGCGGGATGCATTCTTCACGTGGAAAGGTTTGGGAATTTATAAGTAGCCATCTTGTTTGCTGGTGAGGATGTAGTCAATTTGACAAGTGTGTCCACCAGACCAGTAGGTGAATAAGTGACTGGCAGGTTTCCTGAAGTTAGTATTACAAACCATAAGATCATTTGCATCACAGAACTCCAGCAGCCTGGTTCCCTCCTCACTGCAGGAACCAAAACCATAGCCACCATGGAAGCCCCCTGCATGCTGTCCAACATGCCCATTGAAGTTGTCAGCCACAAAGAGAAGGTCCCAGTCATTCATCGACGAGGTAGTCTGCAAGAGGGTGTCATAAAATCAGTCTTTTTGTTCATCCGGTAGCACTGGCTGAGGGGCATAAGCCAAGATAATGGTTGCTAATCCATGTTGCAGCACTAATCTAAGCTTAAGTATTCTATCACAGACTCTGATTACCTTGATTACCTTATAAACCCATTTCTCTGCAAGAAGTATACCCACGCTCCCGACCCTGTCACTGTTCCCAACTCAGAAAATCTTACACCTATGTTGTTTGCCTGTGAGGAACCTAGCAAAACTTCCTCTCCATCTTACTTCTTGGTTAAATTGATGAGGCAACAGAAATTGCTGAAACTGACAATCAGCACTTTTCAGATGCTTATGGTCCCTGTTAGTGTATATGTCTTCATTCATGTGCATTAATGACAGCATTAGAGTAGTTTAGCACTTATTTCTAGCAATGTAGGAGTTTCTTAACAAACTAGTCACACATAGTGACAATTATAATTCTTTCTGGTGAAACATTACAAACTGTTGTTTATATTAATTTATATATACACATTAGAGAATCGCTAAATCACCCAATAATTTGGATGACGGAAACATAAACACTAATGGCAAAGTTAGTCTGGAAAGGGCTGAACAAATGAACTAGCTTAACTGATGAGGCAATGGAAATTGCTGAAACTAACGTCAGTCTTAATAATTCTCAATCAGCACTTTTTGGACAATTATGGTCCCTGCTAATGTATATGTTTTCATTTAGGTCTGTTAACTACAGCATTAGAGTGGTTTAGCTCTTATTTCTAGCAATGAAGGTGTTTCCTAACACCCTAGTGACATTTAGTGACAATTACCCATGCTAGCATGGAAGGTGGACATTAATGATGATGGCTCTTTGAGGCCATATCTCAATCTTCCTTAACAGTCTTCCTTTCCTCAATCTGATATCCAGTATCTTTTTCGGTGTTTATGCTGAAGAACCATAGAGAAGCACTGATTCAATTACTGCTTTGAAGAAATCCCCCTTTATGCTGTCAGGAAGGGAGGACTTCTATACAATTCTGAGTCTGTCTAGGATATTCCATGCTTTTACTATCCTTACCTCGACATTCTTTTCTGTTACTTTCTAGGTAGGTAAAGTAATTAAACATACTTTGACTGGTGCCATTCAGAGTATAGTTATCACCAGTCTTGTTATAGCACATGTATTTAGTCTTACTGGTATTGACATATAGTCATATTTGTGCTGCTGCAATTTCAAGTGCATGTAACAGTTTCTTTGCAAATTCTATATTGTCTGCAGGAAGAACAAGATCATCTGCATAATCAGCATCCAATATTTTTATTGCAAGATGTCTTCTACTTCTAGCTCTCTTAAGTGTAAATCCATAATCTTTGTTGATACCAATGGATGTATGCAATACGTAATCCAGATATATTACAACCAGGTATGGAACTAAAATACTGAAAGATATCACCATGAATATACAAAAAATTCTGCTTCCATTCAGTGAGTGCACATTTGCTCAAATGTTCTGATAAATCATCATCACAGAGGCAACTGTCTCTTTAGGAAGTCCATAGACCATTAGTATTTCTGCCATCTTTTCCCTGTACACTGAATCAAATACAGAGCAATACTGAATTAGGATATCTCACTTTGACCTTTCAATAACACTTTTAAATGTCAGAATCTGTTCCAGTGTGGAGCAATTTTTTCTAAATACATTCTGATTTCCACTGAATATGTTTTTCATCTCAAACCATCCTACTATGCCAGACTGGAAAGCAAATATTAAATGATGTTGATGAAAGTGTAGGATCTTGCAGTCATCAAGTGGATTCGATCCACCATAGCTAAATTTGAATTAACACTGCAACAGAACTTTTCCCACAGTGGAACAATGGTTTTTCTGTGAGAGTAGTTTTACATTTTCCAGATGCCTTTAGCTAGGCCAAAATAATATCTTCACCACTTGACCCTTATAATCTCTTCTACTTCACCAAAAACCAGAAGAGAGATAACAAGACCACCAACTAAATATATAGTTCTCAATGATATGTCTATCCTTCTGGATAGTTATAAAAGCAAGAACACCCCAAGCAAAAATCAGTTAGTCACTTCGGCGACGACTCAGCAAGTTAGCCACTATGGTGTCAACTCAGTGAGAACGAAGTCTGGCTGACCAGCTAGAACCTTGGTCAAAGGGAGAAATGAAGTTTACTGTCAGCAACTGTGAGACAACATCCCACAACCCTACAACTCTACAACTCTCTTAGAAGATCATTCTATCTCTCTGTAATTACTACTAAACAATGAAGAGAACACAAACACAAACTTTACTTTGCATGCTTTTGGATTTATCATAACCTGCCCGTCAAGGCAAGGTATTGAAACTTAACAGTAAATAAATATTTTCTTAAAACTTCATGCATTGTTCATCTTTCACATCCTACAACATGCCATTATAACAACAAATTTTTATTGTTACAACTGCTGACTCTACCATTTCATATTATTGTGTACCTAACAAAACCTAACCATTACAAAAGTATTCATACATATATATATATATACTCTTTACATAATGGGGGAGCATGACCAAGCTAGGTGTTGTACTCGCAATTGCAAGATCGTGGTTTCAATTCCTGAACCAGATGCTGTGTTGTGTTCTTAATCAAAATACTTCATCTCACATTGCATTATGATCACTTAGATATTTGACATGTGGTACACCATGTACTTCTTCAGGCAATGTCGAGCTGATGGAGCGAGCGATCTAATGTACAGCACATACATTTGATCACTATAAACAAATCATTTGTTCTGGTTGTTCAGCAAAAACTGAACACTCGTACATTGTCTTTAACAAGAGATTCCATCATTATACATATGTGACAGACAGACAGATATAGATATTTTCTTATATATATAAACAAATATGAATATATATGTATCATCATGATCATCATTTAGCTTTTGAATTCTATGCTGGCTTAGCTGGACAGTTAAACAGGATCCAGTGTGACAGAAGATTGTGTCTAGCTCTAATGCCTGCTTTTGTATGGTTTCTACAGTCACTACTGAGTGCTTTTTTTCCCCCCTGATACTGGCAATAGTGAGGTCACCAATAACTCACAAGACAAGAACCCCTCAAAAGAGTTGGGTGCAGCACTGAAAGAGGTGTTGTTGTTTCCATTGTTAAAAGATATGACAGAGAGACAGAAAAATTGTCTTGCTGTAGAGGAGTTATCTGTAAAGGGAGAAAGGAAAGTGAAGATGAGGGGTCAGGACATACTCTGAAGTTACAAGAAGGATAGAGAGGGAATAAGAACAGAGAATCAAAGAATTCTGGGTGGGTAGATTCGTGAGAGTGTGAAAGGAGTGATGGACAGTTAGAGATGGAGATAAAGGGGAATGCAGTGAGTGGTCAATGTGGATGGAGATGTGGTCAATGTGGATGGAGATGTGGTCAATAGTGAATCTCAGGTTTGTGGAGAGAGTAAAGGAAGAGAGGAGGAGATGATAGGTGGAAATACATCAAAGTGGGGTGGGACATGGAGAGCAACAGTATAGTAAAACTGTAGATAGATGAGAGATAGGGAGATATTACATGGGAGAAAGAGAAGATACACAGAAACAGATATGAAAGTGAAAGGTATGTAGGGGTGGATACAGTGAGGGACAAAAATGTGGGGCATTGATGAAGGTGTTTAGGGGAAATAAGCAGTCACTGGAAAATAAAATGATAAGGAATGATGTTGAGAGTGTAGAGTGGACGACAACAAAAGTGGCTCCAAGGAGAGGGATATCTGGTAGCAGAAAAGGAAACACAGAATATGAGCAGTTCTGATCTTATATTATAACAGCAGCTGAGGAATTTGGGCCAAAGTTAGAAGTTTGAAGGCATGATGGGTGTTACAAAGATGAGTTGTGAGAAGGGCTTGATAGGTACAGCTGGGTGCAGGGGCAAAGACATTAACAATATGCTTTTAGGACCTCATTTTTTATGAGACAGACAAGGCTTCTTGAGCACACTGAATCTATAATCATCTCAGTCCTTTATGCAAGGCTCAACAACCTGACACGGGTCTGATTTCCTGAATCTTTCATGAGTTTCATCTACATTCAACAGTCTGTACTTCTTTATGCAGCTGTCCTCATCCATACCCATCACAAGACCATATCAGCAGTCTTCTCTTCTGTACACCACATCTGGTACCTCTTTTGCCCAATTTTTCTCTCAGCATATTTGCACTTTGTCATTCATACACATTAATCTGGCACATCCAGCAGAGCATGCATGCTCATCTCATTTCTTTCACGTATTCTTATGCCCTCTGCAGTCATGTCCTCCGCTTCACTTCCATGAAGCATTAGAAAGAGAGAGAGAGAGAGAGAGAGAGAGAGAGAGAGAGAGAGAGAGAGAGAGAGAAAGAACGAGAGAGAATCTTTTGAAAGAAAATGTCAAATTCTTACCTCTGGTATTGTTGCTTTGTATCGTTGATCTCCGAAAACTGGAGCATTATCATTCTCATCAAGAATTATTAAGTAACATGGACTACCTACTGAACCATCCTAAATTTAAAAAAAAAAACAGATATTCAAATATTATAATTCCATACAATCTCAAAAACATAAATTCAATCTTGTTGATGTGTAAGCTTCTCTTCAATGTAAGTAATTTTACATCACAAAAAAGCATGCATATGATAATTCAACAGTTTTACAATCATTTGTATGAACTCATTATAAAATACATTATTGGAACTTAGTTTATTACTGCTGCTGATAATATAGAGGATAAGACAAATTAATTTTGAATAACAATATATATTTCACAAGCAAAATAGCTAGTTGGGAAATCTCTATAAGAGATGAAAGTAGTAACTATACTGAGAAGCAATGTTTACTGCCACTTCAACATGGCTGTTTCACACAAAGGAGCCTTCCTCTTGGGGTTAAAAATGGTAGTAACACCAGTTCATTTGAAACAGCCATGTTGCAGTGGCAACAAACATTACTTCTCAGTATAGTTACTAATTTCATCTCTTGCAAAGATTTTCTAACTAGTTACTTTGCTTGTTGCAAGATCAGTGACTGAATTTCACTTACTTTTCTATATATTGCGAACTAGGGGTGAATTGCTGCTATCACTAGCAAACAGGTGTCCAGCACTGAGGATGGGCAAAAGTAGCCCAAAACCAGACAGTCTGCTGGTCCTGTCAAGTCACTTAAAGATAGTAAAAGGTTCACACCCTTGCTTGCAAAATATATCAGGTGCAGATTACTACAGGATGCTTCCTCTTGGGGTTAAAGAATGATAGTAATATCAGTTCATACAGAACAGCCATATTGAAGTGGTGACAAGCATTACTTCTCAATATATATTTAGTCGTATCTTGGGAGAGTCAATCTGCCAATAAGAACAACACATTCAGGTTCAATTCCACTTCTTTATACTTAGTCAATTATTTAAACATCTATCTATCAAAATAATGATCACTTGTTTAATGTATTGGTTAAACCAGTGGTTTCCAAAATGGGCAGTACCATTCATCTGGGTGGAGTGGAAAGATCCAAGGAGGCACTGAAAAGAAAGGGGCAATGGAGAGCAATGCCCTACCTTTACTTTTCAATGGTACATTCAAGTTTAGAAAATACTGCTCAAAAATCAATCTGGAAAATGTTTTAGTAAAACTAACTTCAAGAAGCAAGAACAGAACAAAATTTTTTTTTGAAAATCCAAAAGTTAACTAACAAAGCTGGTCATAAGATTTTAAAGAAAGTTTTCCAAGAAGATGTAAACATAGGACATTGAACAAAAGCAACAGCAACAGTGAGAAGAACAGATCATCATCATCATCATTTAAAGTCCATTTTCCATACTGGCATGGGTTGGATGGTTTGACTGAGGTCTAGAGAGCCAGAGGCTGCACCAGGCTCCAATCTGATCTGGCAATGTTTCTACAGCTGGGTGCTCTTCCTAATGCCAACCACTCAGAGAGTGCTTTTTACACGCGACCAGCACAGGAGCCAATCAGGTGGACCAGGCATCGATCATGTTTGGATAGTGCTTTTTACGTGCCACCAGCATGGAGCCTGTCAGGGGGTACTGGCATTGACCATGTTCAGATGGTGTTTATCAGGTGCCACCAGCATGGGGGCCAGTCAGGCGGTCCTGGCATTGATCACATTAGGATAGGGTTTTTTACATGCCACAGCCAAAGGAGCAAGTCAGTGGGTACTGGCATCAGCCATATTTGGATGGTACTTTTTATGTGTCACTGGGAAGGAAGCCAGTCAGAGGGTACTGGCATCGGCCACGTTCTGATGGTGCTTTTTATGTGCCATTGGCACAGAGGCCAGTCAGGTGGTCCTGGCATTGATTACATTCGGATAGTGCTTTTTACATGCCACCTGCATGGGAACCAATCAAGGGGTACTGGCATTGGCTAAGTTCAGATGGTGCGTTTTACTTGCCTCTGGCACAGGAACCAGTCAGAGGACACTGGCTACAGCTACGATTTTGGTTTTACTTGACTCAACAGGTCTTCTCAAGCATATCATATTGCCCAAAGCATCAGGGGTATTCTTAACTGGGCCAGACATGCATGACTGCAATCTCACATTAGTTGCCAGGTGTTCTCAATCACAGCATATCTCCAAGGGTCTTGATCTCCTGTCATTGCCTCTTTGAGGTCCAATGTTCGAAGGTCATGCTTCACCACCTCATCCAATGTCTTCTTGTGTCTACCTCTTCCACAGGTTCCTTCCACAGTTAGAGAGTGGCACTTCCTCACACAACTGTCCACATCCATACTTAATACATGACCACACCAATACAGTCATCTCTCTTGCACACCACATTTGATGCTTCTTATGCCCAACTTTTCTCTCAGGGTGCTTACACTTTGTTGTGTATGCACACTGACATGAGTGATATACTGCTGAAACAGTACTGCTCTGTTTTTAGCAATCTTGATATGGCCAAACTGGACTGTATCAGTGATGTTAATCCTCAACATAATATATTGGACATAACATTTGGTGCCCCTGATGTCTTAGCAGCAATAAATGAAATCAAATACAATCCAGTAGTAGGCCCTGATAGGTTCCCTGCTTGTGTCCTGAAGGTGTGCCAACACCAATTTGCATTTCCTCTTGCTAATCTGTGGAGGAACTCACTGGATTCTGGTTATATTCCTGAGAACTTTCTGTCCCAGTCTGTTTTCCCACTTTTCAAAAAGGGTAACAAGTTCCTTGCAGTGAACTACTGGCTGATCTCACTCACCTCTCAAGGTATTTGAGAGGGTGGTGAGGTCACAGATAACCCATTTTCATGAAAGCAACAGACTGCCGAACTCCAACCAAAATGGGTTCCATAATGGAAGGAACGGCCTAACACAGCTCCTGCATCACTTTGATGACATTTTGAGAGCTTTGGGAGAGAGCTCAAATACTGACGTCATCTACCTTGATTTCAGCAAGGCCTTTAACAGAGTTGATCATAAGATTCTCTTGAAAAAACTATCCAACATTAATGTCTCTGGAAAGTTACTACAATGGATCAAGTGTTTCCTGACAGGCAGAACCCAACACATTGTAGTTGGAGGAGTAAATTCAAGCCCAGCCAAAGTTTGTAGTGGTGTTCCATAAGGCACTGTGTTAGGCCCACTTCTTTTCATCATCTATATCAATGACATTACTGACATCATCAAGCACAGTAACAAGATCCAGAAGGTCATCAACTGGCACCCATGATGGTGGCACATAAAAGCACCCATTACACTCTCAGAATGGTTGGCTTTAGGAAAGGCATCCAGTCGCAGAAACCACGCCAAATCAGACTGGAGTCTAGTGCAGTACTTCAGCTTACCAGCCCAGGTCAAATCATCAAATGAATGCCAGCATGGTCAACAGATGTTAATGATGATGATGATGATGATGACAACGAAGATGAAGATGATGATGATGACGACGGGCCACTCTTAAAAAGTTAAGTATTAGAAGTATATATTCTTACCGTAAACTCAGGAGTAAACTGAACATATGAGTACTACAAAATAATACAAAGAATTATGTTGTCATTCAAGAAATTAATGTTTTATTATAAATACATAAACAATAGTACATATATCCAATAAAGGCAGAATATAAGCAAAACCTTAATTCAACAATACTCTTCTCTCAATTATCAAGTTATATTCTCTCTATGTTGTTGTTAATAATATCACACTGTCTCTGATTCTCACCAAGTTGGTTGAAAGTACCTCATCCAGCTTAACTTACTCATCCAACTTAACTAACCCTATACCTCATCCAACTTAACTTACCCTATACTTCAAACAAAACAGAAATCCTTCCTCCCCAGATATACATCCTTTAAGTACTCCTCCTTTTCTGCCTGTTTTTATCTCCTCAGCCTCACATTTTCAAATATTCCAGCAAAACATTAACTTCGTTGATCTTCCTACCATACTTTACGCAATTGTCAAACGTTACTTTAGTAAGGGTAAAACAAATGAAAACTCTGCTGTAAATAAGATCAAAATTCTCAATAAAAGCGACAAAAAAATAATGCATAAACTAGTATCATACATAATTCTTTCTACTGTAGACACAAGACCTGAAATTTTAGGGGAAAAGTGGCTAACTGATTACATCAACCCCAATGCTCAACTGGTAATTATCTCATCAATCATGAAAGGATGAAAGACAAAGTCAACCTCATCTGAATCTGGAGGCTGGAAGAAATGCTGCTAAACATTTTGTCAGTTGTAGTAATGATTCTGCTAGCTCACCGCCTTAACTAGTATCATACATAATGATACTCGAAGTAGATATTACATAATGATTATCTCAAAAAAAGGGAAAAAATAAATAGAAGGCCATGAATCTACTAATTCATTTAAAACAATAAACTGCTGAACTAAAACAACTTTTTAGTGAAAGTATGATGGTAAAAATCATGGCTGTATAGCTACAAATGCAACTTACACACTGCCTAGATACTGAATATATAGAACGCTTTATTCACCAACACTCTGCAACTACAGCACTACAGTTAAATTATATCTACTTTGTGTTTCTTATCATTTTTACAGTTTTTGTCATGTTTCTTTCTCTTGACCGACTACTTTTCATTTGTTTCTACCCCAATCAGATCACTTTTAATGCCTTTTCCCTTTTTAATAATTTAAGCTAACTCTGAGCTATTGATGCTTCATCTGATACACTATACCAATATACTTTTGCATTTTCACACTATTTTTCTTTAATACAACACTTTATTTTGTTAAGATCCATTTTATTGGTCCTTGAGGAAATAGTGGTTCATTTTCAAATCTGCTTCAAGCCTAATACTTCCTACAATAGTGATTCACTTCAAGAGAGACATGGTCTCTACAATAAAGCAGATCGTCTAGATGTTTCATTACTCAAAAATGAAAAAGAACCTTCCTGAGGCAGAAGATGTTCCAAGTCCTTCAAAACAACCTCTCTATCACTGGTATCATGATAAACACACAGTCTACTTTTGAAGTAGTAAACGTAACATGCTGCTCGATTTTAAACCAGTTTCTGGATATTTAGATGCTTTTAGCATGGTCCAGGCTGTTGCTGCAATTATTCAAACTATAACTCAATTTAAGGGAAAGCTGAAATCTTGACACTTGATTTTCCCTTGTGACTTCATATAATCCGCAAGATATTGCACTTTCGAAATTGCACCTGAGACTTCTCATTTGTTATTAAGAAATCTCTACTAACTTCCTACAATCTTTGTATCTGACATTTCTCAGTCAACATGACAAAATTTTGTACAACATAATTCTCTTCTTTCCTCCCCATCTCATTTATAGTCACCAAGTGCAAAACCTTCTGTGTTGACTTTTGTCTACCACCACTCACAGATAGTGTGTTCTCAAATGGGCTTATATTCTCAATTAACCAATGAAATTTTAAGTCTCATCCCATTCTCAACTGAGTGACTACAAGTTTTATAAATAAAGATAAATGAAAATGCCCTTATCAACAATGCTGTTTTGTTTTTTATTCATTTTATTTCATTTTTATTATTTATTAATGTCAGCATGTGGAAATTATTTCAAGAAGTTTTGTACATACCGAAAGTTTATCTCTGTCAATTGTTTTTATAGTAACCAAATCGAACTTGGTACATGTTGCAGTATTAGTACAAGAAGTATTATTTACTACTTTTAAATAGTTCAGTATATCTCCATTTAAAATTAATTTAGGGTTACCAGTTCCAGTCACTTCAACAGTTACAACAACAGTGCCTGAAAAAGAAAAGTTATTATTAGTAAAATGATAGCATTTAATTCACGGTATACTCAGCATTTTGTTTTTCTTCATTTTTACTGTTTTATAATCAATATTTGCATTCTAGAAAAGATAAGATGGCATTTATTGAAAACATTTCTTTTTGTAGCTGGATGCATTTACTACAATGATTTTACCAGTCAAGCAAACTGGAATGACACACTTTGTGCCTTGCTTAATCCTTTACCTGTCAAAAGCATTTGCATAAGTTTGTCCTAAATGTCTACGATTGTTTTCAGACTTTTAGTTAACTTTTGTTTCATATACTCTGAGTAAAATAAAACTCTCTTTTCCAAAGTCCCAAGCTACTCTAGTGGAAGAAAAAATTGGAAATATGTATAAAATATGATGTATGGGCTGCAGGAAAATATATCTTATGTTTTCCATATGATACATAGGACAGGTAAATGTTTAAGGAAATAAGAAAATGCTTCCAGTAGGAAGATTTTGAAATCATATACAAACAGCCATTAGTCCAGGATGTTAACCCCACAGCACAGTCACTGTGCTTCTCTAATTGATTAAAGATTATAAACTATTTTGAATACTATGAATCAAAAACATTAAAACATTAACTTGTACTTTGGCTAACTGCATTTTCATTAGTCATTTCTTAAATTATCAAAAAAATAATGTTTTCTGAATTACACTGAACCAAGATCACAATGTATACACTAAGTGAGTATTTTTGTTCTGCTTTATTAATATTTGAAGGCTCAATTTATTCTGCTATTGATTCCAGTACAACTCATAGATATTAAAGCCTTTGTTTCAAATATTATTATGACTGATTTCCAACAAGCTTCATTTCAGTTGACATTAAAATAGCATGTTATGCATGTGACAGATGCAGTTGATAAATATTCAACTATCATGCCTCATTTGATACTTTCTGTTGTGCAACTGGTTTGATATTTGGTATAAAGTCTGCTTTTACTACTGTCCTCTGGCTAAAATTTGTGGTCTTTCTGATGATTATTGTATGACCTTTTTTGTGTATTTTATTTTCCCTTTTATGTATGGGCATATTACTTCTACATGATTGAACTAACAATAGGCTACATCTTACTTTAACAGTAATTGCTTAGCTTCAGATTTTATGGCATTAGCAGACAAGAAATAATTTTTTCCTTTGACAGGACGACAATATGTTGCAGTTAAGATTACCAGATAATCTAACAGATAATCTTGATGTTGAACTGAGATATGTAGAGTCTATTATTTAAAACTTAGTGTCCAAATAAATAATGAAATGCTCTTTGTTGCACTGAACTCGATATTTATGAATAAATAATCCAGTATCATATCGTTATAGAAACATACACATGTACATGTTTGTGTGTGTGCGATGGGGGGGGGGACTCTTTAGTATTGGTAGATAAATGCTCTGATACTGGTAGCATAATAAAATGCACCCAACCAATGATGATGATGATGATAAGGGTAAACCCAAATTTTTAAACATCATAGCTATCATGTCATGCATCAATGACATTGACTTTAAATCTGATATAGCCACATCAGTTAGTCATTAATCTACACATGCTAGAATGATTGTATGTTTCTGTGCATTTAACAGTTTGCCTAAATTGAATAATGAAGGATTTAAAAAGCAATATATCTGTGTGAAGTTCTATTTAAAAATCTCTTATGGAAATTATTTTGATGTTGCAACAGGCTCGTGGGAAGTTTTGATTTAGCCATATACAATGTCATACATCTATGTATTATGAGCTATTATTTATGGCTGAAGTGGCATTTGTGATACATCATTGATAGAAGACTTACTCTTTTACTCTTTTACTTGTTTTAGTCATCTGACTGTGGCCATGCTGGAGCACCGCCTTTAGTCGAGCAAATTGACCCCAGGACTTCTTTGTAAGCCTAGTACTTATTCTATCAGTCTCTTTTGACATAAACACACCAGCATCGGTTGTCAAGCAATGTTAGGTGGGGGGAAACACAGACACACAAACATATACACACACACATACATATATATATATACACACACACATACATACATATATGCGTACCTTTCCTACATTGGACACTAAACTCCGCTTGCGAAGACTTGTTGAGGTAAGTGAAATCGAACTAAATTCGATGACTGGCACCCGTGCCAACATCGTCTCCTTCCTAGGACATGAAACTCAGCTTGCGAAGACTTATTGAGGCAAGCGAAAGCGAAATCGGGATAGCACCTGTACCCAGCATCGCCTTTCTGGCACTTGTGCCCGTGACATGTGTAAGGATTTTCAAGCGAGATCGTTGCCAGTGATCCTGGACTGGCTCTTGTGCGAGTGACACGTAAAAGCACCCACTACACTCTCAGAGTGGTTGACATTAGGAAGGGCATCCAGCTGTAGAAACTCTGCCAAATCAGACTGGAGCCTGGTGTTGCCATCCGGTTTCACCAGTCCTCAGTCAAATCATCCAACCCATGCTAGCATGGAAAGCGGACGTTAAACGATGATGAAGATGATATATATATATATATATATATATATATATATATATATACACACACATATATATGACGGGCTTCTTTCAGTTTCCGTCTATCAAATCCACTCACAAGGCTTTGGTCGGCCCGAGGCTATAGTAGAAGACACTTGCCCAAGGTGCCACACAGTGGGACTGAGCCCGGACCCATGTGGTTTGTAAGCAAGCTACTTACCACACAGCCACTCATACGACGCCTATACACAGCCACTCCTGCTTATTTACATAATTCTCAAAGCTTCTATATTTACATTCTGAATATAAACAAACTTGGTTTCTCTAATAGATAAAAGCAACTGATTTGGATGGATTAAAGTCAGAGGGTTACTTTAGAGAATTGGTATCATGACCGTCTTGCGGGTGGCTTTCTGCCTTATTAACAGTATTTAGTATTTATAGTCGGGTTGGTATTCAAGATACATCTCATATAGAAGACTTACATATTTCTTGATGTTTCCTCATTTTATATATATATATATATATATATATATATATATGAAGGCAATGGTGTAGCTGCAGTTTATCATTCTTATCACTCTTTTCTAGATGTATTCTTATGAAATACATTCATACTGTGTTTTTAAAAGATACAAAATTAAACAAAAATTTCCTTACCAACTTTTTGATTTTCCTTTACATATATTTGTTGAGGCAAATTGCTGGTGGCAGCTGACATAAGAAAAGAAAATATTCATATTGAAGTATTTGGTATGGCATATGAAGCATTGGTTGAAATAATAAAATAGAAATATAAAGTAGTATAATTCTTTTACGATCAAATCTATAATAAACTATTTACTGTAGCTTGCTGAAAAGGTAAATATACCATATACATTAGTAACAAACAGAAAGTTTGATTCAATTTCTATTTGATCAATTTTTAAAAAATGACTTTTTCATTTAGATATGTAGAACTATACTGTTTTTATAGTTTAAAACCAGTAGGAGGTAAAAAAAATTAAAAAAGACTTGAAACTGTAATTAAAACTCAATTTGAAATTCAATTTAATAAAAATTCAAATAATGATGTTCAGATTTGGATCTATTTTGAATTCAAATTTTGATTTTTACTTCTTACTTTTTTAATGTAAAATCTCAAAATTCCAATTTCTATTCCTCAATGGGAAGAATTTTTGCAAACAGTAATCAAAATTTTAATTTCTTGGAAAACATAATTATTTTAATTAGAATTACAAGATTTAATTCTCGTAGACTAAAATTAAAATGGTACAGATCTGAGATATAGATGGCTCATTTAGCTGATGATACTCATTACACCTATGATTTCTAACTATAGATGGATGCCACCAGATCCAAGACACATTAGAAGAAAGAAAAAGCCTTTAGTAATGACCCTCTTATGAGGTCAGTATGTGCTTTTTTTTTTTTTAACAATAAATCATTCAATATGTTGGTATTTTTATGCTGCTTACTTCAAGTTTCATGTTTAAAAAGAAGAGATAAAGCAAAACAAAGGAAATCTCAGAATCAAATATTGGGTTTACATTTTAATCTATAACAGGAAATTGTTATTGTTGATTTGCTTTCTTTAGTCAGCTCAGCATTTTAAAGGATCAGTCAATTAGTTCTCTAGCTGTAAGAAGCTTGTTGTTTATTCTGAGCATGAAGACCTAAGATTATATTTCGACTCCAATAGTATGTATGTAAAAGAAAATTTTGCTGCAATACTGACAGTTCAAATGGCTACATGGATGGTCACTTGCTGGTTTGACTTTTACTAAATAGAATTTAGCTTGCAGATTATTATATTAAACTGAAACAAAATGTTTTTTGTGTATCTCCCTCTAACCATTTCAGTCTATTTTGTTGGAATTCATAACAGAGGGCTACAGTTGAGTTAGAGATCAGATTAGATAATTAATGGATGCATTGGCAGAAGAATAAACTGAGCTAAAATTTTATAACTAAGTAAACTTTTTACTGTTATAACGGTATTGATCGCCTAGTTTACAACCGGTGTTAGTATTGAGAAGAAATGACGAATGGCAATTAATAAATTTATCTATAACAATTACATGATTTTATCTATTTATTACGTGTTCAACTTGAAATTATAATAAATATAAATATTTCTTGAGCAGGAATCTATGGTGATAAATTCATCACTCATAAGTATTTATCACCATACATAAATCCTAGCTCAGGTTACATAACGCTGTGGCGAGTTATACATACCAAGACGCTGAACATGCATGTATGTTGAAGATAATAAAGCTCACTCTTTTTCACCGCTATAATAACAGTTTCATAGTTTCAGAAATAAGTTTCATCAATAGGTTGAAGAAAATGAAGAAAAAGAAATTATTTACTAAATTAGCTTATTTATGTACATTTAATATTTATAGTACATTTTTATAAGTCAAAAGAAAACTGTCGTAGAGAGTTACGACATAAAATTTATAATAATTAATTCTTCCATAACTAAGCTACGAGAGTTTTAAACAACAATTCAAAATAGCCTTGTTGAATTACATAAAAGACATGGCATGGCAATAACTAATATCTCAAGAGAGTGAGTGTCATGGAATCATGTGACAACCAACGAACACTAATTTTCTTCCCAAAAATCAGGGTCTTCATAATTGCTCATATCTGAATTTTAAGAACCGTATTTCGTGGAAGATTTCCCTTTGATGAAAGTTAGAATTCAAATATGGGCAGTAATTTTAACCAATGGGAAACTAATAATTACACCTATTTGGCCAACATGACCATGATGTCATATTACCGCCGATCAAGCTTTATTATGACTTGCTACACTGTGTTATACTGGTTTTGAATATGAACACAAAAGTTTAACAGCCATCATCAAATCAATATCTTAGAAGTGTCAAGAATTAAGGAATATTCACTGTCTACCAATATATACAATGTTTAATTTCATGTGAAGATATCAGGCTCGAATAAGTTATATGTGGCAAATGAATCCTTTAATAAAGCACAAAGCTATTTTAATGGGTGATGCATTTGACTGACTAAAATGACTAATCAAGTTTTAAAATCCTCTTCCAGTATAAAATATACAAGATAATATCATATGAGAATCAAGTTATGTCTGATGTTTAGCAAGCTGATATGACTAACATTGACTGCTAAAAGTCACTAATAATTTGCGTTTCATGGAGTAAAGTAAGACATAAATCTCAACACAAGATGCTTGTATATTAAGGCTGCATTCTCAGATGATCTGGTACCTATATCTAATAAGATGAACTGATATGTGCAACAATAAAGTTCATGCACTGAAACATAGTAAAATGCTGACAGCCAATCTCAGTCATAACCTGTAATGTGTAAGTATGTATTTAGCTATGCAAATGTGTATGTACATGCATGTGTGCACAAATGTGCATGTCTGTGTGTGTATAGGAGACCACCTTTGGTATAGCTTGTCAATTACCTTTCAGGGCAGCTACTGACCCACACCAGGCTCCCAGGCCTCACATATGGCTCCACTAACTGTCAGCATGTTACAGAGTGTCATCTCCTATGTGACAACATTAACAGACAAAATCAGGTTGAGAATAGTGAGTCTTAAACTCTTGTTGATATTCCCTTTTGGAATCTCACTCTAATGTAACCCTCAATCAATTTGGCTACGTCTTGCCACTGCATAAGGAAGTTGCAAACAAGAGAGAAAGGCTAGACATCCTGTGCAACCCTTCTTCTCCATAATTCAAGCCTAGAGCAAGGAAAGACTGAAAAATCTTGTGGCAATAGGAGAGCAGCAAACCAGCAAGCAAGAATACACCAAAGAGCAGCTACAAATCTACACTCAGAAAGTTTAGTCCTTCTCTGTTGAACTGAATCAGCAGTGAAGTACACAAGCCTCTTACTTAACTGGACAGCCAATTTCAGGACCTTCTCAAATACAGACTGCTTCAGCTAACCCTGGCAGGAAATCCTTGGTTAATAAGGATCCCATTTCAGCAGATGAATAACAAAAAATGCAGAAAAGATTACTAATGTACTTGAAATGTATGCACCCTTCTCATCAACACCAAAGTAGACACACCAGAAAGATGAAGGGAACAGGCTGCATGAGAATCGGTTTGCTATAAGATGGACATAGTATTTAGTAAAGCACAGCATCCAGATAAGGGCCAGCTAATGTAACTTAGCAGAGGATAAACCTTCCAGAGTGGTTGGAAGTGTGAGAAGCATTAAAATGCTGGTATCATTTTTACCAACAAGTAACAGTTTGGAGAGAATGGTGTTGCTCTACAAGCAAAGACGATTACCTGACAATCTTCATGCTTCCACTGATTATGTGGTGACCCTCAAGCTTCCATTCTCATCAGTGTCTATATTTCAACAGTATCAAACCCAAACAACACAAAAAAAGTTTTGCAAAGAACTAAACAGTCTCTTGAATGCTATCCCCATGTTGGAGAAAACTGTCCTTCCTGACAACTTCAACAACACGGTCAAAACCAGCTATAAATTCTGAGAGAAGCTATAGACAGGCATGGCATCGGAAGCTGCATCAGCAATGGGTTCCTGGTTGGGCTGATGCTCTATCAACCCACCTAACAAAACATCATTATTGCATGCATGCTCCAAGCACTGGCACTAAATTATGTCATCATCAGGACATGGAATCAAGAGATGACGATGACAAGGTTGATGTGCAATGCTGGTTTCTGGCAAGACCAATGCTGGAAAGATCATATCAAGACAATAGTTTGTTCAGAGGTTCAATGTTTCCAAGCTAAAAAATCAGACAATCTTGGCCAATTTCTTCACAAACTTAGACAGCAGAGTGATTCATACCTCACATCAGGAAAAAGGTAGCATTGAAAATCTATGAGCCTCCTTCAAAGAGCACATTGACCCAATCACTTGCAACACCAAAACTGGATTGATAAAAATGACAAAGAGATCTATAACTATGTGAGACCTGAAGTGATTTTGAAATGCACTGAAGTTTGACTATAGTCCATAGTCCTTTGAATCACCTCTTCTTCAGTGCTAACAGCCAAACATTTCTCACAAAGAACAGCAGATGTTGTAGAGCTAGACACACTATTTTGATAATGTGATTAATAGGCCATCTTCAGTCAATGAGTAAGTTAGAGAAGAAATTTCAGGCCTGGGATGAAAGGGTTATAAAGTTAATTTAGTAAATATCAAAGCACTAATAATACTAGTAAAAAGAAAAACAGAAAAATTACTAATCCCTTTAGGGAGGCTCTGTTCAATATGTAAAAAAGGTGAAGGTAGAAATTCTATATGATGCACCCAGTGTCGCTATGGACACATAAGAGGTACAGTGGAATCTCAGGAAGGTTAATAGAGAAAATACTCTTTGCATGTGACAGATGTGCAGGAGAAATAAACACAAAGAACACACAGGAAATAATTTTCCTCCAATGCCCAAGGGGATCCTTAGAGGTAACATAGTTTTTGTTACCAAGTGACCAAAATTAGCAGTGGATCAGGATGCTCTGGAAGTGGAAGTGCTAGAATAAGAACCAGCTGGGCAAAGTTCAAAGAGCTATTACCTTTTTTTTGGTAAGAAAGGGCTTCTTCCTCAGAATGAAAGGTAGATTGTATAATGTTTGTGCATGAACAGCTATGTAACATGATAGTGAAATGTGGGCTGTGAAGGCTGAGAACAAGCACAGACTAGAAAGAAATTAAGCCAACATGCTCTGCTGGATGTGTAATGTCAATGTACATGCACAACAAAGTGTAAATGTGTTGACAGAAAAATTGGATATAAAAGGTGTCAGATGTAGTGTGCAAGAGACAAGACTGTACTGGTCTGGTCATGTGATGTATCTGGATGAAGAGAGCTGCATAAAGATGATGGTTGATGGTTACTGACATAGGTAAATGTTTGTAGATGTTGAGCCTCGGAGATGTGATTATGAAGGAGTGAGAGGATAGGCAATTTGCTGTGATTGAGAAGATTTGTCCAGCTAAGTAAAATTGAGATGATAAGGCATATCATTTACATCCATACTACCCCAACCCAAACACTTCCACCCCTGTTCACTGCTCATTATCTTCCCCTCCTCTCTATCTCCCACTGTCATTTCACTCCCTCACAAACTTATCTGCACACAATTTGTCCCTCTGTCCCTGTCAAATCTCTTCCCCATACCATCTTCTAACACTTCCCTCTCTCTATTTGTATCTACTCACTACAATCTCTCTCCTCCATTTCCCACTTTCCTTTTGCAGATTTGTTCACTTACCCACCCACTCACCCTATCCAATCTTTGGTTCCACATCACTTATATACACTTCCCAATAAATTAAGTGTGCCACTCCTATCACACCTTTCCCATTTGCTCTTCTCTTTCCTTTTTCCCCTCTCTCCTCTCTCTCTCTCTCTCTGAGGTATTCAGGTATCTCTTCCACTGCAAGACACTTATTTCTGTTCCTCTATTCATACTCCAATCCTTTATTATCACCTGGCATAAAGCCACCTCCCTCAATACTACTCCTTCCCTCAATTGAAGGGCCTCTTCTTGCAAGTTACTTGGTGACCTCACTGCTGCTGGTGCTACATAAAAAGCACCCGGTACTCCCTGCAAAGTGGTTGGCATTAGGAAGGGCACCTTGTGACAGAAACCATGCTAAAGCAGATAGAGCTTGGTGCGGTCTTCTGACTTGCCAGTTTTTGTCAAGCTAGCATGGGAAGAGGACATTAAATTATGATGATGAATGTGTGTGTGTGTGTGTGTGTGTGTGTATGCATATATACATATATATCCTTGCCTGTGCTTGTGCCCCGTAAAAAGCACTACTCACCTCACCTGTGTTTGTGCCACATAAAAAGCACTAAGTCCATTCTGCTGAGTGGTTGGTGTTAGGAAGAGCATCCAGCTGTAAAAATCCTGCCGAAACAGTCACAGAAGCCTGGTGCAGGCTTCAGCCTTGCTGGCTCTTGTGGTACCATCCCACTCGTGCTAGCATGGTACACGGATGTTAAATGATGATGATGATGATGACGATGATGATATGTGTGTGTGCGTATGTATGTATGTGTACATACATCAAGTATAACCAGTATCTGATTGCAACCAATTGCTTGTGTCGGTAGCCATCAGCCCTTAAATGACCACCTATCTCCAATTTTGTGTTAAATTTTCTATGACCAATGCAGTACAGAATTTAGTTCATCAACAATGACGTTACCCTTATGCAACTTCATCAAAAATGACTCTACCCTTATGCAACTTCATCAAAAATGACTCTACCCTTATGCAACTTCATCAAAAATGACTCTACCCTTATGCAATAATCCAAAAGTGGTTGATGAACACACCTTAGAACATAAAAAGCAATTGTGGTTGGGTGGGAATGATAGAACTGTATGCATATAAACATCCAGTGTTAGTCATCTAACGTGTGATCTTTTAAGAATGATGAGACAGAACTTTGAGACACTTTGCACCTTAGCAGCTTTCTCAACCACTAAGGTGAAACTTGGATTTCTAGTCTATGTTAAAATGATTAAACTTGACTCAACTAATACTATAGAATCCTACAATGTATTGTTAATCTTTTTATAAGTTTTATTAAGAACACTAAATAGTGTGTGTGTGTGTGTGTGTGTGTGTGTGTGTGTGTGTATGTGTGTGTGTGTGTGTGTGTGTATGTGTGTGTGTATGTGTGTGTGTGTGTGTGTGTGTGTGTGTGCATGTGTGTAATGTTAATATGTATGTTTAGAACAATAAAAAAAAGGTTTTTTTGATAGTTGTAAGTCAGTATCATTTTTGTGCAGCAATTAATATTCAATTAGTGCTCAACAACAAAATTAACCATTAGGGTTACAAATACCATTTTACCTCTTTTGGTTTGTTCAGTAATTTGAGGGGTTTTTTCAGTAAATATAACCTTATTTATTTATTGTGGCTATTGTATTTAATCCCTTTGGATTTGTGGAGAGTGATTTAATTGGGATTTGGCAGTAATTTCTATCAGGTCCTACCAACTATAAAGGCTTGAGCTTCTTTATTCTGTCTTGTTATTAAATCCTTTTCATACTAACCTGCCTAAGGTCACCCCTGCTTCTATAATAGAAACCTCCTGTTTTAAAGTGATCTAATTTCAAACTTTCCATCCAAATTCCATGTTAATTTATGTATCAGAAGCCAGCTTAATAACAACAAAGTTACTTTACTATATTTTCCATTATTTTCAAAATTAATTGAAGTAAAAGTAGTGTATTTCAACAGAATTATAACAAAATAATTAAACAAATATACCTCCTTCATAAGGCTATCTTTGGTAACTGTTTTATATATTAGAACCTGCCTTAAACCATAGTCACCTGGGAGTACGTTTCTACTAATGTAAAGTAAATCAGTATTAAAAAAATTGATCGATTATTATTAAAGAAGTTAAAATCTTCATTACTGTACCTTCAACTGTGCCAAGCATCACCAACAAACCAATGAAAATAATGGAAAGCATCTTGTACATTATTTTGTTACTGAAACAAGATCAAGAAAAAAAGAGAGACAAAATATTATTTCGTGTATTTTTCATTTCAATTTTATTTCATTCTTTTTTTTTTAGTATTTTAAAATGTCAAGAAATTATGCGACCACATTAAATATGTTATAGTACTAGCTTAAAAACTGCACGATAGGGAGGCTTTTAAGCTAGTATATAACTTTTAAGTAACTCATCCTGAATGGGAAGATCTGCAAACAGATCTCTACCTTGTTTTGGAGAATTTGTTGCAATTGCTTCCTCCAAAGTCATATCCCAATGATGAACATATTCATCGCAAAAGATCATGTAAAAAAAAACAATTGCCAGAAACAATCGTAGTAATGGAAACATAGGAATCCAAAATTTCAGGATTGCAGGTCTGGATTCAACCCAGAGTGTTTTTAATTTACTCATGGAGTTAGCCTTTAGATTATAAAAATTACTATTGTACAAAAAAAATTGTTGCAAAAAGTCACGCAAAACAAAATCACTGTAAACAATCACAGTAATGAAAACTTGGGAATCCAAAATTTCAGGATTGTGTGTCCAGATTCAACCCGGAATGTTTTTAATTTACTCACATAGTCAGCTTGATTTCAAAATGGTATATGTTGGGCTACGGCCTCTAGGAGTAAAGTTGAAAAAGTGTGACACACTGACATTCACATTTATTATATTATCATATTACATTAAGGTGGCAAGCTGGCAGAACCCTTAGCACGCCAGATGAAATGTTTAGTGGTATTTTGTCTGCCATTAGGTTTTGAGTTCGAATTCCGCTGAGGTCAACTTTTGGGGGTTGATAAAATTTGTACCAGTTATGTACTGGGGTCAATGTAATCGACGTAATCTCTTCCCCCAAAATTTGAGGTCTTGTGCTTCCAGTAGAAAGGATTTATTGAAGTTGAAAAAGTGTGAAACACTGACATTCACATTTATTATATTAGATATGCTTAATTTTGAGGAAACTTTATTTCAATTAAAGTGTATTTTGTGTGTGTGTGTGAGTGTGTGTGTGTGTGTGTGTGTGTGTGTGTGTGTGTGTGTGTGTGTGTGTGTGTTAAAGAAAGCAAAATATAAAACAAAAATGGTAGTGTTCAGTATGTTAGCCACAAGAATTTCTGTCAAAGAGACATGGTTAAACAAAGTTGTAAATCATCTCCCTCTTTCTCTCTCTTTTATTATTACTCCCACTACTACTTTTAACAAAATAATATCAACTCTCCCTAAATTTCTTTGTCTCTCTTTCTCTCTCTCTCTCTTTATCTCTCTGTCTTTGCCACCGCCCTCACCGTCTCTATGCCTACTATTACTCTCTCCCCATCATGAAGAATAGTAGGAGTGTCATTGAATAGTGAGAAAGGGGACACACAGAAATTAGCTTTCGCATTTATTAGATTTAGTCAAATTAAGGTAAGTTCTTTTTTTTTTTTACTTTATGAGAAATATTCATCAAAATGTGATTAATTCTGATGCTTTTAGGCAATATTTTCCAGAAGTACCATCTCTAGACTTCCTCAAAAGATTTGAGCTCAATTACAGGATATGTTATTCACCAATTATAAAGTACTCCTTCTGCTTACATATTACAATCATTTTTATTTATTATTAAGTGGGCTCAGTCATCAAGAGGTTTGTTTCTATGCCAATACCTAGCACAGAGCTGGTAAAGGAACAGGAATAGAGGGGTATGAACTCTATTTAGCAAGGAAAGAATCTTGATGCATTCTAACTGAATTGAGTCTTTTTTCTTACTTGTATATATTTAAACTCTATAGTGATTGCAAAGCATATCTGATATACTGACAGGGTGACCAACATCAAGATACTTACAAGGGGGTGCTGAAAAGTTCCTGGTTTAAGGGTATCATGAAAGGCTTGATTGGAGGCTCAACCTTCTGAGTCCTTTTACAGGGCTTAGAAAAACTGAAGGACTGCTGCAGAAAGTGTGTGAATTTGAGAGGGGAACATGTTGAATAAAATTATAATTAACTAATTCTCTTGTATTTCTTTTACTCAAAGCCTAGAACTTTTAAGCACCCCCTCATATATGTATACCCAAGAACTTTTATGCTGTTCTAGGAGTGCTGTCTATATTCGCTTGGCCACATTTAACATGACAGATGTAGCCAGCAAGATAGAGCAATTCTAAAAGATTGGAGAATTTTAAGGTGTATGCATGTATATGTATTGAGTTATTTATTTATATAGACATATAGAAATTATGTGGGGATATTAACTTAGTCATTGAAATAGAGAATGAAGTTACAAGTTTTTCAATATATGTATTTTACATACCACATAGCACTTTGTGCTATGTAGTTCTATTTCATACATACTGGTATAAAACATAACAATTAACATATATCACATATGAAAATATAATAAATTGTAAAATATAATAAACTATGCTAATTAAAATATGTTAGAACATTATTTTAAGTAACCCTCTAATGGAACTGGACCAGTAGAAATATAATACAATTTTACACATATGTACACACACACCTACACACACACTCACACACACACACACACTTGGGGTGGGGGGTGTTCTGAAAAGTTCCTGGCTTTGGGTAAAAGAAAATACAGGAAGGTCAGTTAATTCTCTCTCAGATTCACATACTTATTACAGCAGTCCATGTGTTCTAAGCCCTGTAAAAGAACTCAGAAAATTGGGCCTCTGAGCCAGGAACTTTTCAGCAACCCCTCATACACACACACATTTTAAAATTCTTCACTATTCACAGGACAGTGAAAAATTTTATAGAAAATTTTTCTTTTTTCCGTACTATCACTAAATTTCAACCTAAGAATTTCCAGTTTTCCATTTAATTCAAACTGAATTATATAGCATATAACTTATATATATCAAGAAGTTTAAATTTAAACCACTATTTTAATATTCCCTTTCTAAAAACTGAAACAGATAAATAAACATGTACATTTACACATACATACACACAAACATTCACAACTACACACAAAAACACAAAACACACACAAATTGACAAGAACATATAAACATAACAATTAAAACAAATACATAAAAGATATAAACAATAAGTGTATACATATTAAATAAAAGTATACAGTACATATATACACTACTCAAAATTTTAAATCTAAGTCTTTCATTTAAAAATCACTTTTTTGATATTTCATTACACTCTTTAAAAAATATAAAACTGCAAACAAATAAATAATCTACACACAATCATACACACATAACATACTACAGAAAACCAGAACTGATTTCACCTTCCTTAATACACTTTTCTATCTTCTTGACCTTCATAAATCCAATAGAAGATCCACTCAAGTGATTACCCTGCTCAACTGATCATCTCTTATTTCATCATTTTCCATTACCAACTCACACCAAAGAAGAATCAAAAGAAAACATCAAGAAACTGAAACTATAAAATGCCTTTTTCTTCGAGTTATGAAAACAATAATAATAATAATAATCTTTTCTATTATAACCTCAAGGCCTGAAATTTGTGGCGAGTAGACTAGTCAATTACATCAACCTCAGTACTTCACTGGTACTTAATTTATCAACTCTGAAAGGATGAAAGGCAAAGAAAAAACTGCCTTACCTGCCCGAGTGAAGGAGGGCAGTGGTGCAATCATCACTACAGACTGGGCTGACAGACAGATCCGTCCCACATGTGACAGCAGCTGTTCAACATAACTCCATGAGTCAGCAATGCCTGGACACTGAACGAGGGCATGCAGCACAGTTTCGTCACTCTGGGTGCACCTCAGAGAAGTCCATCTGACAGCACATCCATACCTATAGAGCTTGTCTCAAACCACTAACACCCTCCAATGACATCTGGAAATTACCCATGATAGTTACCAACCAGAAAGTCCTCCAGAACAGACTAGCCAATTCATTCTCAGCGGCACCCAGTGTCTCCCTGAGAATATCGTTGCACATCCCCGCCACTAATCCTCTATAAATTTCTAAAGCAGAATATCCACCAGTCCCATTGCTTAACTGGAGAGGAAGTGGGGAGGGATTTCTTTCAATTTGGAATGTTTTTACCAAATATTTATTCATTTAGTCTTTTACCATTGTATAGCTATTGGCATGAGACATGAGTTCAAGGATGGTAACCTCTTTTAGGATGGGGAAAATAATGAAAAAAGGATGGGGTGCAGTCATCACTAAAATGATAGTATTCAGTATGTTGGCCACAGAGATTTCTGTCAAAGAGGCATGGTTTAACAAAGTTGTACATCATCTCCCTCTTTCTCTCTCTTTTATTATTACTCCCACTGCCACCATCAACACAACTACTTTTAATAAAACATCAACTCTCCCTAAATTTCTTTGTCTCTCTTTCTCTCCCTCTCTTTTTCTTTCTCTTTCTGTCTGTCTTCGCCACTGTCCTTACCATCTCTATGTCTGCTATTACTTTCACCCCATCATGAGGAACAGTAGGAGTGTCATTGAATAGTTAGAGAGGGGACACACAGAAATTAGATTTCGCATTTATTATATTAGAAATATATATATAAGTATGAGGTTAAAACATTAAAATCATTTATTACCAGTGGTTTGCATGCTTAATAAAAATCAGAAGACAGAAAATATTTTTATATATAAGAGGGTATAAAGATATATACATGGAGATAAGACCCTTGACAGGACTTCTTACATGCTAAAAAGGGCAGTTAAACCCAAACCACGAAAAAAAGGAATTCTTAAGACATACTGCTAATAGGCACTCATCATCATCATCATCACCGTTTAACGTCCGCTTTCCATGCTAGCATGGGTTGGACGATTTGACTGAGGACTGGTGAAACTAGATGGCTACACCAGGCTCCAATCTGATTTGGCAGAGTTTCTACAGCTGGATGCCCTTCCTAACGCCAACCACTCAGAGAGTGTAGTGGGTGCTTTTACATGTCACCCGCACGAAGGCCAGTCAGGCGGTACTGGCATACATATATATATATATATATATATATATGAAAATATATACAGTAATCCCTCAACTACCCAACCCACTGCCACGATAGGTGAAAATCTGTAAAGTAGCAACGGTATTGCATATTTTTTAAAAATTATTTTTATAATTTGTATACATTTATTTTATTATAAATGGAAAACAAAACCACAGAGGAATCGATGTAAGCTTAATAAACCACAATATGGCAAGGGATTATTGTGTATATATAAATATATATATAGTAATATATCTTTCTAAGAATTTTTGAGGGTTTTCATTTTAATTGCGAAGCAACTATAACTACAGTCAGCTTAGTATATTAAAAATATATTTACTATTCATAAAATTAGGCATTTAGCATGTATCTGATATTTTATAATAGTTTTAAGCTGTCCTGTTGATTATTTATTTTCACACTCCAGCAACAGCAGCAGCACTTTCCTTTCCATGATCTAAATGCCACTTAAGCTCTGAAAGAATTTAAAGGCTCATACTTGGCGCCAGAATCATTTTATCCATCATCATCATTTAATGTCCGTTTTCCATGCTGGCATGGGTTGGACACTTTGATAGGAGCTGGCCAGCTGGAGAGCTGCTCAGGTTCCAACTGGCTAGTTTGGCACGATTTTTATGGCTGGATGCCTTTCCTAATTGCCAATGACTTCACAGAGTGCACTGGGTGATTTCTACATGGAACCGGCATAGGTGCTTTTACGTGGCACCAGCACTGGAGCTTTTATGTGGCACCAGTAAGGGGGCTTTTAAGTGACATCGGTATGGGAGATTTTACAAGATACTGGCATGGTCACTGTTATGTGACACCAGCATGGGTGCTTTTGCATGGTACTGGAACAGTTGCTTCGACATGGTGCCAGCACAGATGCTTTTCACATGACACCAGCACCTGCAAGCTGTCTAGACAAGGATCTCTCAGCTGAGAGAGGGACATAGAAGACATGCCCGTATGTATAGACAGCTACAGTTTTACTTATCTTGATGTCTTCTCAAGCACAGCACACTGCCAGCAGTCTTAGTCTCTAAAACAGAAAAGTTGAAGGCTGTCCATGGGATTCAGATTTACAATTTTAGTGTATTCATTGGTGAAATTGCCATGTGATCTGGACCTATTCCTACTAGTTAGTTACTCTGAAGGACATCGAATTAGGTGTAGCGCTCAAGTCCACAGCAAAACATCTGTAGTGCAATTAAGCTTAAGATCAATGAGCTGATCATCCAATACCACCAGGAAGACCCAAAATCATCATCATCATCATCATCATCGTTTAACGTCCGCTTTCCATGCTAGCATGGGTTGGACGATTTGACTGAGGACTGGTGAAACCAGATGGCTACACCAGGCTCCAATCTGATTTGGCAGAGTTTCTACAGCTAGATGCCCTTCCTAACGCCAACCACTCAGAGAGTGTAGGCATGTAGACATGTAGGCATGTAGACATGTAGGCATGTAGACATGTAGGCATGTAGACATGTAGGCATGTAGACATGTAGGCATGTAGACATGTAGGCATGTAGACATGTAGGCATGTAGACATGTAGGCATGTAGACATGTAGGCATGTATCAAGTAAACACCAAGTAAGTGCTATGGATAGATCATGGTTAAGCTCCAGGCTCAATAATGATACGAGTGAGGAATCCAATGTGAGTCGTTTATTAGCATGCATATATATATAAATTGACAGAATGAGATAAAAAAAAATAAAAAAAAGATTAAAAAAAAACCAAGGCAGCCAAGAGATTTCACAACATTTATCAAGAAAAGTTCATACAGCCGCCTCCGGGACACCTCATACCTCCCCTCATCAGAGACGGTGTCAGAAAACGTTTGAGTACCAATCATTATAAAGATATGAAATACAGAGGGGAAGAGAATGAATCTAGAAGTGAGAGACACAAGGATACTGCACTTGCAGTTCCATTATTCAATGGTGAATATAAATGGTGAAAAAAAATTTTTTTTTTTTTTTTTTTTTTTGGTGAAGAAACCCTCCTGTACCTGGTGAGTGGTTATATTTAGTCATTCCATACATAGAGCCTTGTAAACAGTGTTGGTCGATGGAAGGTTTTTTTTTTTTGGTGTGAATTAAAATGTGTTAAGGCTCTATGCTTGGAATGACCAAATATAACCACCATTGGAACTCACACACCAGATACAAGAAAACTTCTTCACCAAAAAAAAAAATTTATCACCACTTATATACACCATTCTACTTGAATAATGGAACCGCAAATACAACATCCCTACGTATCTCACCTCTATTTTCATTCTCTTATTTCCCTCTGCATTTCATATCCTCTCTACAATAACCAACACTCAAACACTTTCCCACACCGTCCCTGATGAAGGGATACATAAAACATCCCGGAAACAGCTGTAAGACCCTTTCTTGATAAATGCTACGAAATCTATTTACTGCCTTGGTTTTTTTTTTTTATCTCATTCTGTCAATTTACATGCATGCATGCATATACATACATACATGGTAATTGTTCAGTTGTATATATATATATATATATATATATATATATATATATATATATATATATATATACATATATATAATACTGTGGCGAATATTTATGGTATTATTTTTTTTTTTTTTAAATTACTTAATCCTATACTCGAGTTTCACTATTAATGACCAAATAAATTAATTTGGTATCTGTAGCTCATCAGTGGGATCGCTAAGTTATGCATAATTATGTAAGTATAATATGTACCAAAAACATTAGGCAAAGACATGTACAAGACAGCTCCATCTTTATACATAATGGAGCAAAGAATGGCCTGGGCAAAGTTTAGAGAGCTCTTACCTCTGCTGGCGACAAAGGGTCTCTCACTCAGAGTAAAAGGCAGACTGTATGATGCACGTGTACAAACAGCCATGCTACATGGCAGTGAAGCATGGGCCGTGACTGCTGAGGACATGCGTAAGCTCACAAGAAACGAAGCCAGTATATTCCGATGGATGTGTAATGTCAGTGTGCATACTCGGCAGAGTGTAAGTACCTTGAGAGAAAAGTTGGACCTAAGAAGCATCAGTTGTGGCATGTAAGAGAGACGATTGCGCTGGTATGGACATGTGGCAAGAATGGATGAGGATAGCTGTGTGAAAAAGTGCCACACCCTAGCAGTTGAGGAAACCTGTGGAAGAGGTAGACCCAGGAAGACCTGGGATGAGGTAGTGAAGCACGACCTTCGAACTTTAGGCCTCACCGAGGCAATGACCAGTGACCGGGACCTTTGGAAATATGCAGTACATGAGAAGACCTGGCAAGGCAAGTGAGAGCATAATCCAAGGTCTCTGCCAGGGGTGCAGCCAGCCCACTTATGCGTACCTTTCCTTCATTGGACACTAAACTCTGCTTGCGAAGACCTGTTGAGGCAAGTGAAATCGGAATCGAACCAAATTCGACGACTGGCACCCATGCCAACCTCTCCTTCATTGGACACTAAACTCAGCTTGCGAAGACCTATTGGGGCAAGTGAAATCAAAATCGTAATTGAACCAAATTCGATGACTGGCACCTGTGCCAGTGGAGCGCTAAGAGCACCATCCGAGCGTGATCATTGCCAGAGCAGCTGTCCGGCTTTCGTGCCAGTGGCACGTAAATAGCACCATTTGAGTGTGATCGTTACCAGTGTCGCCTTACAGGCACTTATGAAAAAACATTCAAGCGAAGTCATTGCCAGTGCTGCTGGACTGGATCCTGTGCAGGTGGCAAGTAAAAAACACCATTTTGAGGATGGCTATTGCCAGTACCACCTAACTGGCCCTCATGCCGGTGGCACGTAAAAGCACCCACTACACTGTTGGAGTGGTTGGCGTTAGGAAGGGCATCCAGCGGTAGAAACTCTGCCAGATCAGACTGGAGCCTGGTGCAGCCATCTGGTTCGTCAGTCCTCAGTCAAATCGTCCAACCAATGCTAGCATTGAAGGCGGACGTTAAACGATGATGATAATGATGATGATATATATATATATATGAAAACTGGAACTCTGTCAGTTATCAACAAAACAGCCAGCTCATGAAATTAACATGTAATCTTTATGTAGTTCTTAGGGAGTTTCAATTTGACACACAGTGTGACAAGGCTGGCCCTTTGAAATACAGATACTACTCATTTTTTTTCCAGCTAAATGGACTGGAATAATGTTTAAAGGACACAACACATCTCCAGGAAATGAACTCATGACCTTATGATCTTGAGCCAAGTGCAGGATGTTAGGTCTCACAGACAAGATGATAATGGACTGTGATGTCTGGCAATATACTAATGCTTATCTCTTGCTCTCCAATCTTGTCCTCATTGCCCTGCTCACTGTATCATTACTATCCTATTGTCCCTCACCTTTATATACCCAGGTTTTAAGAATCAATGCATTCCCCTCTTCTCCCCACTCTTTTATTCATGTGAAGTCTCTACTCCCTACCCATGCACCCATGGCAATACTCTGCCATCGCATTTATATTTTGTTTCCTTCCCACCCCATACCTTGAGGGTATGCCCTGACATTTCGCCATCTCGCTCTCACCTTTCTCTCTCTTACACTCTTCCACTCTCTCTCTCTCTTTCTCTTGCCCTCTCATACTCTCACTCTCTTCCACTCTGTTTCTCTCATTCTTGGTCACTCACTCTCTCTCTCTCTCTCTCTCTCTTTCTTTGACTGATTAACTATGTATCTCCTCTACAGCAAGCCACCTGTTTATGTCCATCTGTCAAAATGTAGCCTCTCATCAGCTGGTACAGGGCCACCTCTACCAATGCCCATCTCTCAAAGGATCTTTGTTTTGTGAGTTCCTTGGTCACCTCAAAAGCTTCCAGTTCACTCTGGTTTTAGGAAGAGCATCCAGCCGTAAAAAAAAACCATGTCAAAACAGATTGTAAAGCTTTGAACTGTCATCTACCTAGCCAGTTTCTATCAGACCATTCAACTCATGCCAGGATGGAAAATTTACATTAAATAATGATGATGATGATGATGATGATATATGGCACTAACAGAAATACATCTGAACGCTAACATATCAGATGTAGACATATCAGATGCTGAGATATACATACCAAAGTATGCTGTATTTTGAGAAATAACTCATAGAGGAGTAGCAATGTACATCTGGGAAGATGTCACGCCTGTGGTCCTGTTGTCACACTCAAACTCAGTTTAACATTCTGGTAGTACACATTAAACAGACCAAAACAGTAATAGGTAGTGCATATTGCCTATCAGATGCTCCAAATCATGGGAACGTATTTGAAGAAAGCCTCAAAAAATGGAAGAAGTATGATCCAGCCTTGATGACAGCTTCTAGGAACCTTTAACAGACTTAATATTGAATAGCATGAGGGCCACCTTCTCTCAGGTATGTCACTGCATGAACAGAGGCTAACAGAGCCTCTGCTCAACCTCACAAACATGCTCTTTATGGAGTAAATAGTGTTCCACCCAACAAGGAATAGAAATGTCCTGCTTTACAAACAACGTGGCACTCAGACATAATATTAAGGTGACACCATCAATTTTCGCAGACCATAACTTAATAGAACAATGTATGGTCTACAGAGAACTGCAGACATGCAGGCTATGAGAAGTACCCAACTCCTTACCAACCTGAACTTTCATAAACCTGATTGGAAGATTATTCAGAAAAAGGTCATGGAATAAAACTGGTCTACAAGTCTCTCTACACATTATAGTGGCATAAAGCTACAGAATTTTATGATAATCTTATTGCATATGCAGTAAGCTTGCTCCAAAGAGAATTTCAAACTGATAGAAAAACATAATTCCCAAGGATAGGAAGATTCAAATAAGGCAATGAGCAAAGATCTCAAACTAAGTGGGTCAGTAAAGGATAGCGAAGAATCCTATCTCAAACAAACACTGCTTGAGACTGAAAGTGAACTCAAACACTCCTATGAGAAGGAGAGGCTAGAGAAAGAAGCCAGGGCTGTAGAAAATGTAAAAACAAACCCTAAAACCTTCTATAGATTTGCAAAAGAGTCTGCTTCAGTACAGTACAAGATAGGGCCACTGTTCAAAGAAAAGGTCTCATTGACTGCAGACTCCCAGAGGGCAAGTGAAATACAGAATAATCAATGCAAAAGTGTTTTCACAACTCTGTTGGGACACTTGCAAATAGCTATGACTGGAGAGTTCTTTGGCACCACAACCCTACACAAAGAGATGGCAATTATTAATAACGTCAAATTAGAAGAAACTGATGTGACATCAGCCATTGATGAAATAAGCCTAAACTTAGTCACAGGCCTTGATGGATTCTCAGCAATCCTCCCAAAGAAATGCAAAATCACTACAAAGTCTGTTCCAAAGCTTCCTCACAACTGGGAGACTTCTCAGAAAGTCAAAGGATGCCATATGTCCTATTCCTAAAGGAGGTAGCAGAGCAGATGCTAAAAATTATAGGCCTATCTCTCTTACATCTCATGTCAGCAAAGTCAAGGAATGCATTGTCAGGAGGAAACTGATCATGTTCCTGGAAGATAATGACTTGCTCTCTGACACCCAGCATGGCTTCTGCTCTGGAAGAAGCTGCTTTACACAACTTCTGCAACATTATGAGAGTGTAGAAACAACTAATGAATCGTTCAAATGTGGATATGATATATCTAGATTTTGCAAAGGCTTTTGATATGGTTGATCATGAAATGATATGTCACAAGCTATAGACTCGGCATCATCAGAAAACTGTGAGAGTAACTACATGACTTCTTAAAAGACAGAAGCCAGCCTGTGGCAGCTAATGGGACTCTCTCCGAGGAGACAATAATAGTGAGTGGAGTGCCTCAGGGCTGCTGTTTATGGTGGCTCTTTTGGACAATACAAAATGTAGTACAAGCAGTCAAGTAATTTTCTGGTGTTAATCTTCTACAGAAAGACCTAGAAGCCATATATAAACAGGCTGACAAAAATAACATGCAATTTAATGCAGGGAAATTCGAAGCCCTCTACTATCAGCTAGCTTGTGCTAACATACTGCAGCAATGATACTTTGGACCAAAAGGAGTGGCAATCTTACAGTCATGTACAGTGCATAATCTGGAGATTGAGATAAACAACAATGCCTCATTTCACAAACATATCTCCAAGATGGTGACAATGTGCAGGCAAACTGTCAGATGGATTCTGAGAACTTTCAAAACAAGAGACCAGGAAACTATGCTGGTTCTATAGAGGATGTTTGTCCTCAGCTGCCTGGATTATTGCTCTTAACTGTATCACCCTACATTGTCAAATAAATAGCAGAACTTGAGGTGGGGGATAAAATCTACTTAGACCAGTATGTACAACTATCTAAATATTATCAATGAATTTTACTTAAAAACTGCTACAAACTTTTTAACCAACCCAATATATATATATATAGATATATATATAAACTCAATATATATATATATATATATATATATATATATATATATATATTGTTTGTAAATAAATCCGAAAGAAGAAGCATAAATATATATGCATGCATATATATATGTGTGTGTGTGTGTGTGTGTATATATATATATATATATATATATATATATATATATATATATACACTGGTACTTATATATGTAAAACACAGTCTTTACAGATGTATATATATTCTCATAATTGTTTAAAATAAATAAATAGACAGAGTATACTGCCTAACAGTTGATGCATACTACCTCTGGATGCCCTCCATTTTCATCTTGCCATATGAATTAAGGGTAAAACCACTTTTTACTCTCGCCCATTTATTACGCTCAGTAGTGTAATTGCCACGCAATAACCAACACTTGTGTATTAACTGGGTATTCTACCAGCAGTATATTGGATAGATACTATCCCTTAGTTGGTTGGATTCACGACCTCTAACTCTCTTTGAATTCATCATCATCATCATCATCATCGTTTAACGTCCGCTTTCCATGCTAGCATGGGTTGGACGATTTGACTGAGGACTGGTGAAACCGGATGGCAACACCAGGCTCCAGTCTGATTTGGCAGAGTTTGTACAGCTGGATGCCCTTCCTAATGCCAACCACTCAGAGAGTGTAGTGGGTGCTTTTACGTGTCACCCGCACGAAAACGGCCACGCTCGAAATGGTGTCTTTTATGTGCCACCCGCACAAGCCAGTCCAGGGGCACTGGCAACGATCTCGCTCGAAATGGTGTCTTTTATGTGCCACCCGCACAAGCCAGTCCAGGGGCACTGGCAACGATCTCGCTCGAAAATCCTACGGGAGCCAGTCAGGCGGTACTGGCAACGGCCACGCTCAAAATGGTGCATCTCATGTGCCATCCGCACAAGAACCAGTCCAGGGGCACTGGCAACGATCTTACTTGGCTTGCCGGGTCTTCTCACACACAGCACATTTCCAAAGGTCTCGGTCAGTAGTCATCGCCTCGGTGAGGCCCAATGTACGAAGGTCTTGCCTCACCACCTCAGCCCAGGTCTTCCTGGGCCTACCTCTTCCACGGGTTCCCTCAACTGTTAGGGTGTGGCACTTTTTCACGCAGCTGTCCTCATCCATTCTCACCACATGTCCATACCAGCGCAATCGTCTCTCTTGCATGCCACAACTGATGCTTCTAATGTTCAGCTTTTCTCTCAAGATACTTACACTCTGATGGGTATTCACATTGACATTACACATCCAACGGAGCATACTGGCTTCATTCCTTGCGAGCTTACGTATGTCCTCAACAGTTACAGCCCATGTTTCACTGCCATGTAGCATGGTTGTTCGTACGCATGCGTCACATATATATATATATATATATATATATATACACACACACACACTCACATATATATATATATATATATATATATATATATATATATATATAAACACACACATATACACAAATACACACATATATACACACACACACACATATCTACACACACACATATACACACACATATACACACACATATATATACACATACATATATACACACACACATATATACAAGCTGATGTAACCAGCAATTCCTGGGAAAGTGGGGCTTATCCCTTGGTTCCGTTCACATAGTTGTTTCGCTAATCCAGTAACAACAGTACAAAGTATGTAGCCCTTAAAACGGTTTTTGTGCATTTATTGAGAATACCGAACTGTCTTACACAGGATACTGTTTTGGGGAATTCTCAATAAGTTATGAATACCCAAATTGTGAAGTCAGTTATGCAATAACAAGAAATTAATTATCCAATAGTAAGAATTCAAATAAAGTAGCCCCAAAAAGGGTTTTAATACATTCCCAGAGTATATAGAACTTAGGATGAAATACTAATAAGGTATGTATACTAAAATTGTGAAGCATGTTACGTAATAACAGGCTAATCAGATATGAGATAATAACAATTCAAAGTAAATAACTCTGAAAAAAGCTTTTGTGCATTCACAGAGAATATTACCCTCAGCGGTGCTAGTGTTGGTATATTCGTGAATAAGTCACTAACCAAAATAAGTGGATCTATTGTTTAGGAAAATACTATTTACTTGTTTAAGCATTGTACTGGATAAATTGCAAAAATAACTCAAATAGTTCAAATACTAAGAAATAAGCATACTCAATTTGATTTATGCAAAATAATTTATGAACATGAATGGGTTATTTCCCTTGGCTATATATAAGGATATCTTTCAGAAGCAGATTTCCACATATATAGTAGATAAATGTGACACTTCTAACAGTGGTAGAATTGGCAGAAACAAGAAAATATTTTCTAAATACCTTTTCTTTCATTGATCAATTCACTTCTTTTCCTTCACACTTCAAATAAGACAAAGTACCAACAATATACTGAGCTGATTTAAGTCACTGCAATATTCCTCTAAATAAATTGGTTATGTCTCTTTACTCCAGTTTTATATTGTTGGGTGGTTTATGAAGGTAGTATTCTCAGACTATGTCAAATATAGAACCTGTATTTGATATGAAAATACACATCAAATATCCTTCAGTCAGTTTAAATGCAAACACTTGTATATGAGTTAATAATTAACGTTTCGTCTCTATCGAACTACAGTTATTTCACTTTTAGATCAGTTATACACTTGGTTGAAAACAAGTGACTATATCTCTTCCTTTACAAAAGTTGGCTTTATATTTTGTCCAAAGAAAGTGTTTGTTTCTTTTTATGCTTCATAAGATTGATATAGATTTGTGGCTGAGAAACTACAGTTAATTCTACTTCAGAAAATTTATGCCATTGAGCTAGACATCCAAATTGGTATTCTAATTGTATCAATCTCATTTCTACTGGACATGAGGTCTGTTCTACAAAAAAAGGGTCGTAAAACTTGCCTTTTGAATTCTAAAGAGAACAAGGGAGTATAATAAAAGGCAATTTCCTGCTACATTGAAAATAGCAACAATTATGAAGACATGCTTATTCATTGACTTGAGTATGGAAGCAGATATTTTTAAGTAGTTTAAAAGGTAACTAACATTCTACAATGTGTAATCTATTTTAACTAATTACATAAAGCTTTTTGGTGTAATGATTCATGCATATAAAGAAAAATATCATTCACTGATTGGGAGGATTTTAGTTGACTATTTGACACAGAAGTAAAGTGGTACAGAAGTAAATATACCAATTGTGATGTTAGTCAATAACTTATTTTGTTCACGATAAAGCAGGTGGCTGTGAGAAAAAGAACGTTATGTGAATTCTCAGGATGGAAAAAAAATTGTCATTTTATTATTATAAAGGAATGCTTATTATAATGATAGGAGTGGTCAAATCATTGGAGCTTTGAACATAATGCTTTGTAATATTTGTTCTGACTCCTTAGGTTCTGAGTTCAAATGCCACTGAGGTCAACTTTGCCTTACATTTTTTAGGGTTGAAAAAAATTTGATTGAGCACTGTAAACATCCTATCTTTTCATTGGTATCAAGGGGATTACATTATCTATTGTGTTCTTAACTTGTTTTGGTATGGTGAGGTTTGTGGGCTTATTATAGCAAATCAAGCAGCCAAATAAAGGTTTCAATTGTTCTGAAATAAAGGTTTCAACATGTGACTGTTGAGAAAGAAGTTCTAAAGAAAGCAATAAGGATGAGAGAAAATACTTCTGCATACTAAATAAAATATGGTAAAGTCACATGTATGTAATACTGTAAGCTGCAAAACATTGATAAACTGGGAATATACAGTTAGTAAACACCCTCTATGGGTGTTTCAATCCCACCCCCACAAGAAGATAATCTCCATAAGTTCATTTGATTCAAATGTTTAAACAATGATTATATAGCAATATATCATTATTATCATCATCATTTTAACATACACTTTTTCATGCATGCATTGGTCAGATGGAATTTGTTTAGGGAGATTTTATCCAGCTGGTTACCTTTCTGTTGCCAACTCTTGCTTGATTCCAAGTAAGGTAACATAACCCTTTTTGCTGCACATGCTTTCACAGAAGATTGGAAACAAAGGACACTACTTGTATGATAGTCCTCGTTTACAACTACCATGCAACATAAAGGCAAGGAGACACCAACACATACACACACATATACACAACAAACTTCTTTCAGTTTCTGTCAATCACATCCACTCACAAGGCTTTGGTCAACCAAGGGCTATAATAGAAGACACTCGTCTTCTACTACGAAACTATGTAGATGGGAAGCAAGCTTCTTAACCACACAGTCATACCTACACCTAATGACATCTGTAACCAAAAACACCTCTCCTTATATCACTCCTCCAACTAAGTTAAACTAGAGATCTTGCTTAGTAATAATTTCAAAAACAAAATAGAACCTCATCAACTCACCTAAACTAGGGACTGAACCAGGGTTAAAGTTCCTTTAGTCTAATGCTCTCTCAACTGAGCCATTTTAGCTATACGCAAATAGCCTTATAATTTATAGTAATATTCACTGTCATTAAAATGAGGCTATTTTGAAAAGTATACCAAAAAAGTATACCAAACTATACCAAAGCTCTGAAAAATTGAACATGCCAATGGATTAAAGAGACATATAGACTACAAAAAGTGAAAGAACAGTCTGATGAACTGTGAGGCATATAACACCTCTGACACCCTCTCCGCAGACCATCAGATTGTAAATTGACTCTCCAATTGTGTCTTAGAACAAGCAGACAAAAGAAAATCCTGATTATTTATAACTGGTCAACTCTGCTACAGGATGCTAACTTGGCTAACAGATACCACATTAAAGCAGGAACCATTCTGATTCTCTCTGTACTCAAGAGCATCTGCAATCAGAGGGATCAAATACCAATCTCTACAAGGCTCTTTGTGATGCACACAAACACTTCACAGAGATGTGTGTGCCCAAGAAGACCAGGATGAGGAAAAGGGACCTATGGGAGGACATAGATGCAGTGAATCAGAGAGAGAGGGATAAATGGCGGCAAAGGTAAAGAGAGCCAATTCCACTCCCCAAAACAGAGACATCTTAGAACAGGCTATCAGGAAGCTAAATGAAATGCACAACAAAAACATAGTTTGATATGTAGAAGGAATCGCTGGGATCGACACAGCTATTGACAACAAGAAGTGTGCCAAAGTGTGGAAGATTTGTAATGAAGTCACCAGCCAAAAGTATACAGAGCTACTCTAAAGGCTTAATCTCCTATGGAATGTCTCAACCTCGGGAAAGTCCATTTTGAAAAGATCCTTGCTTCTACAGATAGTCAAACAACTGACAGTACATTTCAAACTAAGAATATCATTGAAAGAGAATTTCCCATAAATACTAAAGATTTCACAATTTTCAAACTGAATAGATATCTGAAGGAATTGCCTAATAATAAAGCAACTAGACCAGACAGGATTCCTGGCAAAATGTGGAAGACTGGCACCCTCAAGGAAGAACTTCTCAAAGTATACAAGACTTTAGATGGTGACACACCAGAGATATGGTCCAAAAGTGGTATTGTTCCCATCCCCAAGAAAGGAAATCTGACACTGCCAGAAGACTACAGAGGAATTAGTCTTAACCAATAGCAGCAAAAATTTATAACAAGATGCTGCTGAAGAACATGAGAACATACCTCAGTCCATTACTTCAAAACAACCAGAATAGATTTAGAGAAGGATGCTACATTATTTCCCACATCCTCACTCTGCAGAGAATCATTGAAATGTTGATGTTTTGACATTCATGAACTTCAAGAAAGCATTCAATCCAGTCAACAAAGAGATAATGAAGATCCTCAGGATGTATGGAATCCCTGAAAAGATTGTGAGAGCCATCAGCATCATGTACTCCAAAGCCTTTGCAAAAGTCTTATCAGCTAATGGGAAAACTGACATCTTGAAATCAAGGCAGGAATAATACAGGAAGATACGCTAGCTCCATATCTCTTCATCATTGTAGTGGACTATGTGATGAGATGCATCCTAAAAGATCACCAACATCTCAGTTTCACTCTGCAGAGAGCAACTGCCAAAAATGAAAACAAACCAGAGAAGTGTATCACTGACACAGACGATGCAGATGATTTAAGCCTGATGTCTGAATCCATGTTTGATGCCCAGGCATTCCTGATATGAATTGGAAGAGCAGCTCAAGAAGAGTAGGGACTATGTATAAACACTAACAAGATTGAGGTGATGATGTTCAATGTCTCTGGAACTCTCAAATCACTCGCTGGAGATGACATAAGACAAGTTGAAGACTTCAGATATCTCAGTGCATGGTTATCCTCATCAGAGAAAGATCTTGAGACAAAAAAAGCCCAAGCCTGGAATGCTATCAGTAAACTAGACATGATTTGATAGTCATCACTCCTGGGAAGACAAAAAAGTCATGTTCTTCAAAGCAACAGTAGAAAGTGTGCTACTTTACAGGTCCAAAATTTGGATTCTGACAAAAACATTGTAGGAACAACTAGAAGGGTGCTACACCTGCTTACTCCAACAAGCATTGAATATCAAATGGTAACAGAGGGTGACCAATAAAGACCTCTACAGGAACCTTCCCTGATATCAGAACCAGCAGACACCATTTTGTTGGGCACTGCTACCAGGTCAGGAACAAATGTATCAGGAATGTGTTACTCTGAGAACCAATAGGAGCAGAGATCAACCAACTACCACATATGTTGACAGACTAATGATTGACAGCAGCCTATCAGTGCCCAAGTTGAAGTCAGCAATGGATAGCAATGACTATTGGAGGAACATCTGTGCAGATTGAGGCAACCCAATCTACAGGGTATCCACAAAGTCTGGGTACATGGAGTAAATAAAAATATAACATAAACAATTAAATATAAGAAATAATAATTTCTTAAAGTATGTGTTAATCCCCATGTACCCAGACTTTGTGGACACCCTGTAGAAGAGATACCAAAAAAACATATCAAATGATGAGGTGAGAACTCATTACAAATTATAAAATAACTCAAAATATAAATAGGCTAGTTTGTTTTTATACAAATGTCTTTTACATATTTTAGTACTGTCTGAAATATTTTTACATAAATAATAGAACAGGCATATTGTAAGTATGGCAAACACACATCTTAACACAAAGCACATTCATAAGCACACTAGTTGTCACTCAGCCTGCTTAAAGTAACAGCCCAAACTCACATAAACCACACCCATCAATAAAGGCGATACTAAAAATATAAAGGGCAGGTTTGTTCCAACTGGAATGCCTTTTATGGTGGTTTTTCAACTAAGACTGATTTTGGATTACACATGAAAGTTTATTTCGTAGCAACCAGATTTCCCTCAAATCACAATCTACTGTTTTGAATTAGGAACGGATACAGTGAAAACTAAAAATAAGACTTGCCTAATTTAAACCGGTGAATGTATGTATGTGTACACACACACACACACACACACAGTCATTCACACAGACTGGAGTGAATCTGGTCTTTAAGCCCATCTGACGAAAATAATGGGCATGTTTCAGTCTGATTAGCTCTCCTCAGCAAAGCAGGTTGTCCCAGTCGGTAAGATTCATCAGTGTTTGCCTCTGTTTGTGTGTGTGTGTGCACGCGCGCGCGCGCAGGAATAGAGGAATAGAATGTAGTGACGGTGATTATGTATGTCAACAAATTTGGTACTAAAGCAGCGTGGTCCCGAACGCACAGTTGCGCAGTCACGCGTCCGCGCTAGCTAGTCGTGAGTGGTAGATCCTAACCCTAACCCTATTCCTAACCCTAACCCTATCTCTAACCCTAACCCTAAACACGTATTCATTTGCACACACGCTCGCACGCGCACTTTTTGTAGGATCGACTACTCACGACTAGCTAGCGCGGACGCGCAACTGCAAGTTCGGGACCACGATGCTTTAGTAGTACCACAAATTTTCCAACGAGGAGAAAAATATGAACATTTTTATTTCTTTTTTTTTTTTAATCTTTTGACTTCACTATAGTTATACTCTGTTTATCTTTCAATATCTGAACCAACAACCTGTCGTTTAAAAGTAATCCTCGGAATGTTCATTAGTATAAACAATAAGCCTTAATGTAAAATAACGCTTTTACTCTTTGTTTGGCGTCGAACTACAAGAAATATGAATAGAAATATTACACACACGTACACATAAACACAAAAGGTTTCTGAAACAGAATAGAACAAAAGGTCACGAATGAAACCGGTTTCTTATCTTTTGTGTGAAAGAGTATAGCATTAGTTCTGTTTCCTTAGCAACATGTTTTCGTTCGAGTACTTTATTATGCAGCCGCGAGACGACAGGTGACACGATATAAAGACAAACAATTAAGCGACCGGCGTAAATACACAAACACACAATCAGACAATCATGCATATACACACATCCCTGAAGGGGAAGGTACGACTTTTATAAAGAAACAACCTTGATAAGCAATAAGGTTAGATAGACAGTAAGAAAGACGAGCAGTAAGCAACAGGTGTCTTTCCTCAATTAGTTTATAATAAGGAATGTAACAGAAAACCGTTTTTCTTTTCCTTTATGATATGACGTAGGTAGCAGATAGAGTTTTGTAAGGAAACAAAGAAATTGATATAAATTCCGAGATTAAACCCTTTCCCCGTCATTTCTTTGTTATCTAGTTAGTTCATTTATAAATATATTTCTATTTTATAATACAAGTTATATGTAGATTTTTAAAACCATTAATGTTAAAAATAAAATAAATTCACATTTAAAAAGATATATTACATCTTCATTTCCAGAGCTATCTCTGACTCCTGAGGGAGGAAATATACTGGCGGAATGATGGCGTGGATGCCTTGCCCAAGTTGATATGATGTCTAAAAAGTTTTCGGAGTATGAATGGGATAGTAAGATGTTCATACTTTTCTTCCCCGGGTCAATTTGCGAAGAATATGCGTTAACCGAGAGACAGAGCCGTCTTAACAATTTTATAGGCCTCCGAACATTCTGTTCGTGGACTTATAATCGCTTTTAATAAATAAATGTAGGGGCCAGGGGGCGTCCTACATTCATTTTTCTGAAAGTAAGCCACAACATACATATGTTAGCATTGGGCCCAGAGTAGTGAACCTGTCTTAAGAAGGCATTGAGCTGGAATCGAAACCAAGTACACACGGCTCCAAATAAGACTAACTCCCACATTTTTCTTCCCTCATTTTTTTTCTTTTTATCTTCCATTCTCTTTTGTTTATACACATTCATGAACATAGAAGTATTTTCATCAGACGTGAGAGCGGTGAAATGAGAAAGAAATGTTGTTGGATTCTGCATTTTGCCTGGAAATCGGTTCGGCATGTATTAAATATTGTTTATACGTTAATCCCTCGCCATATCGCGGTTTATTATTTAAGCTTACGTCGATTCCTCCGTGGTGTTGCTTTGCATTTATTGTAAAATAAATATATACAAATTATAAAAATAATCAAAACAAATATACAGTACAGTACGGTTTCTACTTCGCGGATTTTCACCTATCGCGGGTTTTTTTGGAACGTAACACTCACGATAGTCGAGGGATTACTCTGTGTGTGTGTGTATGTATGTATGTATACACACACACACAGAAGTTGTTTCCATAGTAATTGTGATTGGAAAAGACGGAGCATATGTTAACAACAGAAATTCATGTTTATCAAACCATTTGTTATCTTTTGCAGTTAAGCTTTAAGCACCAAACCAAACCTAAAAGTGATCATTTCATGCAACGTTACTGAACAGAAAAATTGTTGAAAAAAGTTAGTGATCGCCCAAAATTTTGTTTTCTTTCAAATGTTTATTTAGTTACTAAAAATGCAAACCTTCAATCATTCGGTTATATAAAAGTCCCTTTTCTGACGCACCATGTATTTGTTAAGTTTAATGACAACGTTTAAGAAATTAATAATCTAACCTTAATATTACGCAAAACAACTTTTCTCTCTTCACTGAGAACATTAAAGGTCTTGTACTTACCTGTTTGGCAGTTTTACACAGAAAAACATAAGAACGTTAATTTAGTTTCATTGAGTATCCGCATTATTATCTCGTATAAAAAGTGTAGTTGATGCTTAAACCCGAAGTCAGCTCCCAAGTAGACTCAAGGACTAGTAACAAAAACATAACAGTCTTGAACAGGAGAAATTCATTATCCAATAAGGCCTTAGTATTTTTAAGACAGCAGAAGATAATTTGAAGATTTGACTAATACCCCTAGCAAATCAAACGACTAGGTAAAGACTTCTTAGTATAATAATATACTATAATGCCTGGTATCTAATGAGAGAGCAGTTGGGAAAACATTTACGTGATTGATCATACTGATCGGTAGTTGATATGAACAAATGAAAAGTTGTTATTTACAAGTTCTGACTGACAGATTCTTCGTATCATCCAGGTGGTGTGAAAAAGTCGTTGTTTGAATAACTTCGTAAAATATCATCTCTCTCTCTCTCTCGTTTATACATGAATATTTATATATAAATAAATATATGTATATATGTAAATATATACAGGTATATACATACATACATATATACATACATATATATATATATATATATATATATATATATATATATATATATATATATATATATATATATATATTCTTATATTCTTTTACTTATTTCTGTCATTTGACTGCGGCCATGTTGGAGCATCGCCTTAAAGAGCTTTAATGGAAGAACTTGACCCCAGGACTTATTCTCTGTAAGCCTAGTACTTATTCTATCGTCTGCTTTGTCGAACCACTAAGTTACACCGGCATCGATTGTCAAGCGATGGCGGGGGGGGGGGGGGCAAAACACACACACACACACATACATATACACACATATATATTTAATTAGAGGTTATAATATCCTCATTAAGGGATAAAAATATCCAATGAATTACATACAGGTTCATTGCCTATTACATTTTTGAGAATATTGATATTCATAACATAATAGGTCTAAATATAAATCTTGGTTTATAAATACTCAAATTTAAATTCAGAAAAGGGAGATGCAGCATTAATATAATTTATTAACTGCAAAAATCCAGCTGTTTCAATTTTGCCCAAAAATTAAATTCCAATAATTAAATCATTGTATTGGGCATCTTGTCAAAGTAGGAGGTGAAATCCACCTCCATTGCTAATACACCGCATGCTCCGTACAGTTTGGCGAAGTGCCGCTAGAATTCCATACATATCTGCTTGAATTTGTGTAGCATGTTCCCATCCCAGCCTATCAAAAACTGAACTGTGGCTTTGTTGCTTCATTGCTCCTCTTCTACCCGGAACAATCAAATGGCTTTCGTCCCTTCATGTCTTAGCGCACGTGCCTTAGCTCTGACAACGCAACCTTTGTGCTTGGCATTGAAGAATTGATCAAGAGCCAATCTCGCCACCAGAATGTCAGATGCTATACCTCTCCTAAGCACGTCTTCAAGTTTTCTAACTAGGTCTCTCTCTATTCTGGATTTTTTAAAGTTATTTCCTTACTAAATCCTATTGCTTCTACTCTAATATCGTTTTTCAGGACTATCCATCAATGGTTGTTGACGATTGCACCTAACAACTTCCGATAAACTAACTTACTAACCTGATTTCTGAATGCTTGACACGCCGGGAAAGACGCATTCAGCTTCCAGTACCCGCGGCCCTGCCTATGGATCCAATCTAGGTCGACTGTGAAGATCATAAATTGGTGGTCTGTGTAGCTGACAACTTTGAATTGTGGACAACCTATGCTCCTTCTATCTACTGGCCTACAGAATATCCTATCTAGATATAATCTGGAAGACCTGGTGTTGTTTACCCATGTTGTTTGGTGCATTCGATCCAGTCGATACCTGTCAGCCAGTTGGAAGTGGCTGAGCAGGTTTGTGAGGCTTTTACACCCCCCCTTCTCCTATAGGTTATCCCCACCATATCTAGGTGTGTATCCAAGATGGCATTCTAATTGCCCACTAGCACTAAAATGCAAGAAAAACCTTCAGATGTCTGAAGAAATCCAGCTGCCCTGCCCCAGCCAGAGCGCACATAGAGACTAGTCTAAAAGCACCACCTTCCCTATTGCTCACACCTAGGACTACCAACTTACCATCTGGGTCCAGAAAGATCGTCTGAACCTCAAGATCCAGGCCTTTCTCAAATACTATTGCCACCCCGCCTCCCATTCCGGGGTGACTAAGAGATGCGTAGATCTCAAAATTATCGAAAATAGAGGCTAGATTGCATATGTCGAAAATTCTGGTTTTGTTGACGGCTGTCACGTCCAAAGCTAGTTTTTAAGGAGGTGATCTTGCTTCCAGGGTAACCGCAAGACCTTGCTTCCAGGGTAACCCACTCTCATCATCACTATGCTGGCCAGAACGAGTTGTGTGAAAGAAAAAGAGATCTGGTTGGAGGTTCTCTGCTAACCCCGTTAAAAGTCTTTTGGAGGCTGTTATATTGAAGGTTCTCACATCGTGGGGGAAGACCTCCTGAATATTTTTGTAAGTTGTTAACGGTACATGCACTAACAACAGCTCTTTCGGCACTTTAAGAGTGCTGGTATCGTGTATTGCTCCCCATCTCTCAATCTCTTTATTTCAAGTTATGAGGGCCTCAAGATCTTTGTTTGCTCTCCCCACTGGGGTCTGTGAATTTATCATTTCCTCAGAAAGCTCTGTTTTGGGGGTGAGGTAGGATTGTGGTGCTGTTGGTTGTGCTGGTAGTAGCATCTTTTTTGTGTTGATGGTTGTGGGGCTGGAGGGGTTGTCTGTGTGCTTGTGTTTGTGTGGGTGTTTATGTGTGTGTGTTTTAGAGGAGAAGATAGAGAGCTGGGTTGAGGAAAGCCCTGGTTGGTCCTCTCAGTTGAAGTTCTTGTCAATTTTGGTGGTAACGGTGGTGGTGGTGCAGTTGGGGCTGTTGTTACTGCTGTTTCTGATACTGCCCCTTTTCCTACTGCTGCCAGTCCTTCCACCTTAGACAGAGCCACTGCTATGGTTCTGCCTTGAGATGCTGTTGTTGCTTCACTCTTCTTTACCCTTGTAGGTGATAATGTTGTTGTGGCAATGGTTGTGACATTGGTGGTGGAGCCCTCCTTTCTTGTTTTTGTTTTGTAGACAGAACACCCGTAAATGATGTCATGTCACAGACATGGCATCTTGGACATCTGCCTTCCACAATCACTCTCAACTCAGTTCCATTCGGCAAGGAGATCAGGTTAAGGATCCTCTCCAGCTGATATAGCTTTACATGGAGCAGCACCTCCAGTGTGATCCCTGTCCAGTTCTCCTTCCTTGATCTCTTAACCTCCATGAGAGTGTCAATCTTATTTATTACCACACAAGCGAGTGCCCACTGCAAATCTAGTTCTGGTGGCACCCTGATATGGTAATCTTTATCGTCTTTTTCTCATATACGTGGGAAGAGCACGAATTCCTCGCTGCAGCATGCAGCAAGCAAGTGTCGAATTGCCAGAGCAACAAAACTTTCACCCTGTCAAACTGCTTTGTCTTCAATATATGGCCGATGTCCTACCATGTATCCTGTAAGGCCCTTTCTATATGGACGTTCTTTGTCGTTTTGATTTACGTCACTATTTTTATGACTGTAGCTGTCAATGATTCAGGTGGTGGAGACATCTCTGCCCTCCTCACATGGATTCTTCAAAATTTGGCCGCATTTGCCAATTTAGAGGCTTTGTTCTCTAGGGAGAGGGCAAAGAGTTATTTTTAGGTGAAAGAAGTCTTATTATTGTTGTTGGTGATAGAGCTGTAACCACTTTCAGTGGTAACAGAATTTTTACTTGACCTCACAAAACTGTTGTCCATTGGGTAAACAATACTCTCCCCAAACCAGGAATGATAACCTATTAGACCTCTGTTTCACCAACAATGTAATCTTATCCAACAACCTTCTCAGACTACAACATGGTAGAACTGACAATGTATGGTCCAAAACCAATTAATGATGTATTCCACATAGACGGCACCCAAAGTCTGTCTAGACTAAACTTCCACAAGGCTGACTGGAAGTCAACTGAAAAGTTAATTGTCCAGCAAAATTGCCCCAAAAGTCTCTCTATGCAAAATATCGATATGGAACTTAAAGAATTCATGTCAATAATGTGAGCCATATTCAATAAACTTGTCCCATAGAAGAGAGTAGCCACATACAAAAACATCATTCTTCAAGACAGGAGAGTCCTTATGAGAATAAAGATCCCCAATTGCTTAGATAAACAACTTATTGCCAGCAAGAAATCCTTCCTAGAAGAGAGACTTTTAGAGATCAAGAATAAACGCAGACTCTCCCATGAAAAAGAAAGGGTAGAAAGAGAAACCAGGGCGGCAGAAAAAAAAAAAACCCTAAAGCTTTCTACGAGTTCACAAAAGAGTGTCTGCTTCAGTGCACTACAAGATAGGGCCACTGTTTGAAGAAGACGGCTCAATAACTGCAGACCCCAAGAGAATGAGTGATATAATATCAGTCATTGAAGAGATGAGCTCAAACTCAGCAATGGATCCAGATAGATTTCCATCTGTTCTCCCAAAAACAAGCAGGAAAGCTCTTGCAAAACAACTGCAGATACTTTTTCAGAGTTTCCTTGCATGTGAAAAACTTCCCAAATTGTTAAAAGAGAGTATTATATGCCCTCTCCATAAAGAAGGAAGCAGAGCTGATGCTAAAATTTACAGACCTATCTCTCTGACTTCACATGTTAGCAAGGTCATAGTATGCATTGTCAGAAAGAGAATGATCCCGTTCCTGAAAGAGAATAACTTGCTCGCCAACACAAAACATTGTTTCCGCCCAGGGAGGAGCTGCCTCACACAGCTACTACAACATTATGAGTGGCTCAGCAGCTCAACCACTCAAATGTAGATGTGGTATATTTCGACTTAACTAAAGCCTTTGACTAAGTTGATCATGGGATGATATGTCACAAATTACATGACTTTGGTATCACTAGAAATCTGGGAGTGTGGCTGCACGTTTTGAAGGGTAGAAGTCATGCAATTTCAGCCAATGATGCTCTCTCTGGGGAGACATCAATCTGCAGTGGAGTTCCTCAGGGAACTGTACTGGAACTACAACTGTTTGTAGTGGCTCTCTCAGACATACAGTCAGCCACTCACATCAGCTATGCTAACAATACAAAGGTGTCTCTGGCAGTCAAGAACCCTGATAGCATAGAAAAACTGCAAAATGAACTGCATGCAATATATCAATGGGCTGATGAAAATAACATTCAGTTCAATTCTGATAAGTTCAAACACTCTGCTTTCAGCCCATAGTCTACATTCAGAATACATAGCGCCAGGGGGCAATGCAATCCCAGAGTTAGAATCGGTGTGAGACCTTGGAATCCACATGAGTATTGATGCAATATTCCATGTGCATATTGCCAGGATGGCAACACTGCACAGGTGAGCAGCTGGATGGATCTTCAGATCATTCAGAACCAGAAATAGGGATACCTTGCTACTCCTATGGATGAACTTTGTCCTCAGTCATCTGGTTTACTGCTCCCAGCTGCAGTTGCTGCAGAGCATCAAATTGGTGGCAGAACTTGAGGCAATTCAGTACTACTACACAAAGAAGATTGACTCAATGACACAGAGGAGCTACTGAGAGAATACTCCTGAAGCTCTACTCCTTGAAGAGAAGGCGAGAAATGTATGCAGTGATATACATATGGAAAATCCTGGAAAGTCTGAAATTCCAGATGAAGCCTCATCGCAACAGAGGGCACAAAGAAGAGCAGTTCCATTCAATTCTTCACCAAAACAGTACTGAAAGGGGACCTAAAAACACTGAAAGGCAGTACTCCAGCCTCTGACTGAAACTAGCAGGCCAATAAATAATAAAAGAATATATATATATATATATAATGTTCAAAGCATGATCGTCGAACACTGGACCTCACAGAGGCAATTACAAGTGACCAAGACTTTTGGCAATATGCCATACTTGAGAAGACCTGTCAAGCCAAGTGAAACTGTAATTATCACTGATGCTAGTGTCGTGTAACTGACATGAAAAAAGCACCTTCAAACGTTGGGCGATATGCCATATCTGAGAAGAACTGTCAAGCCAAGTGAAATCGTAGTCATGGCCAATGCTAGTGTCATGCAACTGGCATGTAAAAAGCACCTTTTGTACATTGGACCTGATGGAGACAGTGACAAGTGATTGAGACCTTTGGCAATATACCGTGCTTGAGAAGACCTGTAGTCATGGCTGATGCTGATGCTGCATAACTGGCACCTGTGCCAGTGACACCTAAAAAGCATGCACTACACTCTTGGAATGGATAGTGTTAGGAAGAGCATCCAGCCGTAGAAATCATGCCAAATCAGATTGGAACCTGGTGTAGCTCTCCAGCTAACCAATTTTCAGTCAAACTGCCCAACCCATGCCAGCATGGAAAGCAGACATTAAATGAAGGTGATAATGATGATAAGGATATGTGTGTGTATATATATATATATATATATATATATATCATCATCATCATCATCATCATCATCGTTTAACGTCCGCTTTCCATGCTAGCATGGGTTGGCCGATTTGACTGAGGACTGGTGAAACCGGATGGCAACACCAGGCTCCAATCGAATTTGGCAGAGTTTCTACAGCTGGATGCCCTTCCTAACGCCAACCACTCAGAGAGTGTAGTGGGTGCTTTTACGTGTCACCCGCACGAAAACGGCCACGCTCGAAATGGTGTCTTTTATGTGCCACCCGCACAAGAGCCAGTCCGGGGGCACTGGCAACGATCTCACTCGAAAACCCTACAAGGCCAGTCAGGCGGTACTGGCAACGGTCATGCTCAGGATGGTACATCTTATGTGCCACCCGCACAAGAGCCAGTCCAGGGGCCCTGGCAACAATCTCACTTGGCTTGCCGGGTCTTCTCACGCACAGCACATTTCCAAAGGTCTCAGTCAGTAGTCATCGCCTCGGTGAGGCCCAATGTTCGAAGGTCTTGCCTCACCACCTCAGCCCAGGTCTTCCTGGGCCTACCTCTTCCACGGGTTCCCTCAACTGTTAGGGAGTGGCACTTTTTCACGCAGCTATCCTCATTCATTCTCACCACATGTCCAAACCAGCACAATCGTCTCTCTTGCACACCACAACTGATGCTTCTTATGTTCAGCTTTTCTCTCAAGATACTTACACTCTGACGGGTATGCACATTTACATTACACATCCAGCGGAGCAAACTGGCTTCATTCCTTGCGAGCTTACATATGTCCTCAGCAGTCACAGCCCATGTTTCACTGCCATGTAGCATGGCTGTTCGTACACATGCGTCATTCAGTCTGCCTTTTACTCTGAGTGAGAGTCCCTTTGTCGCCAGCAGAGGTAAGAGCTCTCTAAACTTGGCCCAGGCTATTCTTATTCTAGCAGTTACACTTTCAGCACACCCACCCCCACTACTAACTTGGTCACCCAGATAGCGGAAGCTATCGACTACCTCTAGTTTTTCTCCCTGGAATGAGATAGAAGTTGTTTGCTGTTTGTTTACAGTGTTTATTGCACCTGAACATCTGCTACATACAAAAACTAACTTCGTAGTTAATCTGCCTTTGATATTGCTGCACCTCTTATGTGTCCATAGCTTGCACCGGGTACATCTTATAGAGTTACTACCTACTACTTTACTGCATACTGAGCAGGGCCATCTACCTGAAGGGGTTTGTGTTTTATCTACCTTCCTACTTATTAGGATTTGGGTTTTAGCTAAGTTGACTCTAAGGCCCTTTGATTCTAGTCCTTGCTTCCACACCTTAAACTTCTCCTCTAGTTCTGATAGTGACTGCGCAATTAGTGCAAGGTCATAAGCATAGAGGAGCTCCCAGGGGCAACCTATCTTGAATTCCTCTGTGATCGCCTGGAGGACTATGATAAATAGGAGGGGGCTGAGGATGGAACCTTGGTGGACCCCTACCTCTACCCGGAATTCATTACTGTACTCATTTCCAACCCTCACCTTATTGACAGCATCTCTGTACATGGCTCGCACAGCTCTCACTAACCATTCTTCTATCCCAAGTTTCCTCATTGACCACCAGATAAGGGATCGGGGGACCCTGTCAAAGGCTTTCTCCATGTCAACGAAGGCCAGGTACAGAGGTTTATCCTTGGCTAGATATTTCTCCTGCAGCTGTCTCACTAGAAATATGGCATCAGTGGTGCTTTTACCTGGCACGAACCCAAACTGCATCTCATCTAAATTGATTCGCTCCCTAATTAGTTGGGCTATGACCCTCTCCGTAACTTTCATAACCTGATCTAACAGCTTGATACCTCTGTAATTATTAGTATCTAAAGCGTCACCTTTACCTTTGTAGCAGTTTACTATGGTGCTGCTACACCAGTCATTGGGTATGACTCCTTCATGTATCACCTGGTTCGTAATACGGGTGACTAGGCTGTAGCCAACACTGCCAGATATATATATATATATATAACGTGAGAGAGTTAGGGGTTGGGGGTTCAACCCACTAAGGGATAGTATCTATCCAGTATACTGCTGGGAGGGTACCCAATTATTGCTACACTAGTGCTATCCTAGGTGCAATCAATGGGAGCGGGTAAAAGTGGAAGTTTTACCCAAAATTTGTGTAACAATTAGAAAATGGAGGATAATATGCTGAACCCAACTACTTGCAGACGGTGTATCCCGTTGAATTCATTAGTTTAATTCATAGCAAAAGTGACAAAAAAAGGAAGAAAAGAAAAAGAAAGAAAGAACCAAAGCACAGGTGTCCATGGCAGACTATGTTATTTTGCCAACATGGTTTACATATAGAGGTACAAAGTACATAAGGAATTAGAGGATGAACAGAAGTTTAATCTTACAGCTGTTTCGGCCTAGTTTTAGCAAGCCCCATTCTATCCGAATATTCCTTTCCGGAGTGATTATCGGATGACATTTTGAAATGGGGTTACATGCCCGAACCTCTAGGCCTCTTCAGAGATTCACAAAGGGTTACATACAAATGTAGAGCAAGAGGTAAAAACAACAGCAAAAACAACAGCAAAAATAAGATAGAAATAAAAATAAAAAATAAAATTGAAATCAAAATATAAATAAAAATAAAAATAAAAATAAGGGTACAGCAGGAAAAAAAAAATAATAATAATAAAGAATACATAAATGAAGGTATAGCATGTGGGACATGCAAAAATATAAAAAAGATATATGTCAAAAAAACCCTTAAAAATACAAGGCACCCAAAAAGCCTACAAACACTATAGATAGGTCGCTATAGGCACTCCAATGCACATCTATATGTGTGGGTTCATGTGCACAGCCTTACTTGGATGTCCCCTTACTCTCATGTGTGCATATACAAGTTTTTATAAGCAAACATTCCACCACATACGTTGTTTGTGGTATCAGCTCTATTAGCCGTATCTAGAAAGTTGTAAGTATATATATATACACACACACACACACACACATAGATAATTTTATAATTAATTTATATAATTATAATAGGGCACATGCGGTGCCAGCATTGTTGTGAAAATCAGAGTCGAAAAATCCTCTAAGAAAACCATCAATCACTAGAAAAATAACACGCTATGAGCAAAGAAATTAACTTACCGTCTCGGCAGAAAGCCAAAGAATGTGGAAATAGATATCCCTGGATCAATTGATTTCAAATTTTGAGAGTTTATCTCCCTTAATTCTCATCAGCTGGTCTCACTATATACTTAGGGTTAAAACTTTGCTCGATTGATGGTTTTCTTAGAAGATTTTTCAACTCTGATTTTCACAACAATGCTGGCACTATGTGTGCCTTATTATAGTTATAAATTAATTATAAAATTTTGGATTTGCTTGTTAGTTACTCATATTATTGTTGTTATTATTCATTTTACTGATGTTGATAATTAATGATAATATCTATATAAATATTCTTAAATATTTAATCATTTAGTGTATGTGTATATATATATATATATATATATATATATATAAATATATATAAATATATTTATATTAAACAATAGGGTAAAAAATTGGATATTAATTAATATCAATTTAATACCAGGTAACTAGCACATTAAAAGAATCAGGGAGATTCAGAAAAAATATCTGAGATCTCAAGGATTATTGCATATGTTTATATAAAAATATATACGAGTATATATACAGGAGGCCACTAGGTGGACTGGTAATGTGCTAGAAGAAGATCACATGTCATGTGCCTACTAAGACCGAATAATTCTCAAAGGGAATTTAGCGAAGCAACAAAAATGTAAAGCGGGCAAGACCAGTGAAAATTACACAAAAAAATACAATTATCTGCAAACTTATGTTTCGAAATTTACATTTTCTTACCGAAAATATCTTCTTCTAGCACATTACCAGTCCACCTAGTGGCCTCCTGTATATATACTCGTATATATTTTTATATAAATATATTTATACATATATTCATACACACATACATACACACATGCAGGTGCCCAACATACACACACACACACATATACATACATAGCTTTTATCTTTTGTTTCAGTCATTAGACTGTGACCATGCTGGGGCACCATCTTAAAGAACTTTAGTCAAATGAATCAACCCCCAGTACTTATTTTCTGTTTTTAAGCCTGGTACTTATTCTACCAGTCTTTCCTGCCAAACCGCTACATTATGGGTACATAAACACACATACATCAGTTGTCAAGTAGTGAGGGAGGACAAACACAGGCACAAAAGATGCACACACACATACACATGCACAAACACACACACACAAACAAATATATATATACAGGTGTGGGGGTGTATACATGATCATGACAGGATTCTTTCAGTTTCCATTTAGCAATTCCACTTACATGGCTTTGGTCAACCCAAGCTACAGTAGAAAACACTTACCCATTGTGTCAGTGGGACTGAACCCAGAACTATGTGACTGGGATGTAAACTTCTTAGAATACAACCACATACATATATATGTATTTATTCTTTTATTCTTTTACTTGTTTCAGAAATTTGACTGTAGCCTGTTGGAACACCGCCTTAAAGGGTTTTTAGTCGAAGTAATCAACCCCAGGACTTATTCTTTGTAAACCTAGTACTTATTGTATCAGTCTCTTTTGCCAAACCGCTAGTTTATGGGGACATAAACACACCAACATCAGTTGTGAAGCGATGGTGGAGGGGGGGGCAAATACAGACACACACGCATAAATATATACATATATAGCCTTTTTTGTTTATTTTCACTGTTTCGTTTTCCTGTCTTGTTTTCTGTCCTCCACTTCATTCCTCCATGGTACAAATTTAATTCGTGGTCCGTGGGAAGAGCCATTTTAACAATGCGTCCTGCCCTAACTCTTCGAAACGCCAGTGTTAGAATGGTGGCAGCTGATGAAGGAAATGTTCTCTGTGTCCTGTGTGTTTTCTGTACTCTGTTTATCATTTTGTCTACGTTTTGTTTGCAACATCCTGTATCCAGATATGCATCTATATATACAGGTAGATGTAGGTATGTACATACATGTACGTATATATGCATATACTTATTTATTATTTGTATCATATATATATACTCATATAAATATATACATACATATATATATATATATATATATATATATATATATATATATATATATATATATATATATATATATATATATAAATTTAAAGAATGGAGTAAACGCATATTATAACTGCATACTTTTATTCTGACATATGTTTCGAAGAATTACAATTTATGCGATCCATAGGTATCGGCGATGTTAAAAATGTAAACTTCTCCTCAGGGAAAAGTATGGGAACCAGCTTAAACGTAAGACATTATAATCGAAAATGAGAACTATAGTTAGAGAAGGTTATAACGTAATTATATATATACATACATATATATATATATATATATATATATATATATATATATATATATATATATATATATATATATATATATATATATGATGGGTTTCTTTCATATGCATATATCTAAAATAATATGTTCACTTTGGACTTCCTGTAACGCATGCACAATGATATACAGTAACCAACCGGGTTTAGCTGAAGTATACCTACACATATGTGCCCCAACAAAATTCTTTCCTCGTAACTTTCAGATACATAGATATTTATAAACGAATTTTTTTAGAAATATACTTCAGATGACGGAGATATGGTGTAGATTCAGATTATATTAGAATTTGTTGTGATTATAAATTTTTCGAAAAAAAAAAAAGCGATGTCCTTATGTAAGTGTGCTATTCCACCATTTGTTATTTGTGTATTAAATTCTGATATATTCATAAGCTACATTCTCCAAAAGGTATTTTTTTCAAAATCTTCATTTAAAAATACCTACTTTTCAGAAAGTTATGAGGAAACAAAGCCAACCCGTGTGAAGTTTCTGAATCCCCCCACCCCCCCAACACACTTTTGTTTCACAACAAATTCAGATATAATCAGAATGTACACCATCTGAAACATATTAATAGAAAATTTCATCGAAAAATATCCATTTATTTGGAAGTTATGACGAAACAAATTCAGTGGGGGGGGGGGGGAGTATTTGTTTATTCATGCCTATTGCTTAACACAATGGTTCCCAAACATTTTTCGGGCTGCCGCCTCCTTGACATCTAGGCCACATTCCTAGCACCCCCACCCCAACTAACCATCACAAATATAGACCTCTTTCGGAAGCAAATTCAAAGCAACTGTATTTCACAAATAAAACTTAACGTTATGAACCCATTATTTTACTGTTTTTACATAAATCGCTACCCCATTATCGCCCCACTTTTTACATGAACAGCTGCCCCACTTTTCTTCATCGGAACTTGGAACTTTCCACCGCCCCACCCATCCGTGGGTGGATACCGCCCACTTTGGGAACCACTGCTTTAACATAGGTAATATTAATATTACATTGCTAGAAGGTGGTGAACTGGCAGAATCGGTAGCACGACAGGCAAAATGTTTAGTGGCATTTCATGTTTTCACGTTCTGAGTTCAAATTCTACTGAGGTCGACTTTGCCTTTCATCCTTTTAGAATCAATAAAATAAGTACCAGTTGAGTACTGAAGGCGATGCAATCGACTTACCCCCTCCCGGAAATTGCTGGCCTTTGTCAAAATTTGAAAACAAAATTACATTGTTATTAAATATTTACATATTAGCTTGCTTTGTTTGACTCTCATTTTATATGTAACGATATCTATTAGCGGTTCGGCAAAAGTGATAGATAGAATAAGTACCAGGCTTAAGGAATAAACCGTGGGGTCGATTTGTTTCACTAAAACCCTTCAAGGCGTAACTCCAGCACGGCCGGTGTGTTTTCCCACCACCACTGCTTGGCAATTGGTATTGGTTAGTTTACATATATTAAAACATACATATTCATACACACACACACACATATATATATATATACACATATGTACACTAAATGCAGTACCTGGCCTAGACAGCTTTATAAATACAGTCACATGAGTTCACTACATTTTGGAAATGCAATGGAAAAAAATAATAATTAAATAAAACAACCAAGCTTTACATTAGTTCAAATATCTTTGGGACAATTTCAACTTCAAAAGACAATTTTCACTGCAGTTCACTGGGGAGAAAAAATTCTCACTCATGATAAACGGTCATTTATGCATTCCTGGCTCTTTCACCATCCTCTTTGGTATTCGCTATTGAAGATGGCAAAGAACCAGATATGTACATCTAGCAGCCACAGGAGGCGCTTTGAGCTGATAATGGTGTATACCTTTTACTACGAGAATTTTTTTCTCCATGGTAAACTGCAGTGAAATTGTCTTTAGACGTTGAAATAAGTCCCAAACACATTTGAACTAACTTGAAGTTTGTTATTTTCGATCACAGCCCTGTGTTATTACTTTAAAAAAATGGGGGAAAATAAATATTAAAAATAGGGAAATAAAAATGTTCCTTTTTTAATGGCACTAAATTTCTTTGCCTATCACAATGTTGGCATATCATAATCTTAGAAGTATCACAAGATATTCAAAAAGTAGTACATTGCTTTAGAAAATAGCTCAAAATGTAAATTTGGGCACTAAAATTTTTTAAATAGGGTCAGAACTGTGCAATACACACCTTTCATGAAACTGGTTTTATTTTTGTCAAAATGTTTTATATGTTGGAGATTATGAATCTGCAAGAAATTTGTGCAAATTCAATTTTATTTGACACTTCTTTCTCCATTTAACTCTTATTCTAATCTTAACTGTTTACCTTAAACTTTAATCATAACCTAACCCCAGTGGATATTTTTTTATGAAATTTTTTTACAAATATGCTTGAAGTAATGTGGATTCCGATTACACCGGAATTTGTTGTGAAAATAATTTTTTTCCTCATAACTTTCAGAAAAATGGGTATTTTTTTAATGAAACTTTCTACAGATATCTTTTAGATGGTGTCGATTACCATTATATCGGAATTTAATATGAAAGAAAATGGTGGGCTCGGAAACATACATACTTAACACACGACATCTATAAAATGAAACTTGAAATTTCGAAAAAAAATTGTGATGTATGTCAGTATGTGTGCTCAACAATTATATTTTTCACTTTAAATTCCGATATAATGGTAATCTACACCAGGGGTTTTCAAACTTTTTGACTTGCGGACCCCTTTATATTTCAGGCTTTACCTTATAAATGCTTATGAAATTTATACATAAATATTTGCTTAAAATAACATATATTTTTACATTTATTTATTTAACCGTATTTAACAAATAGGTTTATTGTCAATTAAAAGATTTCGATTAAAAAACATATATAAAATCAAATTGCCCATAAAAAGTATTTGCTGTCCACGGACCCCCTATCTTGTCCTTGCGCACCCTCTGAAAACCCCCGATCTACACCATTTGAAAGGTATTTGTAAAAAAAAAAATCATAGAAAAATATCCATTTTTCTGAAAGTTATGAGGAAACAAAATTCGTGTGAGTTTTCCGAAATTCCGTTCCCCTCTTTTGCAAAAAAATTTCTTCACAACAAACTCCGATGTAGCCGGAATCTACATCATCTGAAGCATACTTGTAGAAAATTTCATTATTAAAAATATGCATTTTTTCTGGAATTTACAAGGAAATGATGTTGGTAGGGAGATAATTGTGTAGGAATGTCGAAAATATATTCATGAATTGCCTGTAAGTCGGTTGTAAGCAATTAGCTAAATATTATAATTTGATATATTATTCGTTAGGTTCTTACCTTTAAAAATCAAAATTTTAAAGTGACATGAAACTAATTTTGTTTAAAAAAAAGTGTAAAAAATACAAACGTGTAGATCTGAAGATGTAGCGCAATGGACTTCTTGTCGCTCAATCTCAAACAATTGCAGACGACACATTTGGAACGCAGTGAATACCAAACCCGAATACGATTAGTCATCATTATTTTTATGTGTTCCCTCCACCCCACCTCATCACCATCACTACCTAATCAGGCATATCTGCTTATGTACATACATGAATATTTTAAAAGATTGAAACTTTTTTTCTTTCTGCGTGTGAATTATAAGCAGAAAGATGTAGGGGAAGAGGAACGAATTAAGCATTTACATTAAATTCTTTACCCTTTCATTCTTTTGGGGTCGATAAATTAAGTACCAGTGGAACACTGAGGTCGGTGTAATCGACTAGTCCCCTCCCACCCAAATTTCAGGCCTTGTGCCTTTAGCAGAAAGGATTTTCTTTCTTCAAATTTTCTTCCATTTCTCGCCGAGTGTTTTCCGTACACCTAGGGCAGAGAAGCTCATTGTATGCATTCCCAGTTTACACACGCAAATTCATAGGTAAAATATGTACTTTTTTAAAAAAATTAATGAATAAATAAATTTATGAATGGATGTTGTTTTCACAGCGATAATGCTCTTTTTATTATTATTATTATTTTATGTTTGACTTTTGTCTTGCATTTGTACAAGTTGGATCCAAGTCTCACCCAGAGACCTCAAGAGACAACAAGTTAGAAGTTCATGTAGGTGTTATGCCTAGGGTACCATATATTTGGATTTGTACAGTTTTGTTCTAGTGAATGTTTAAGAAACCATAAGAAAATTATGTGTTTGCTTTAAAATTTGAGCTCACATAGACAGTATTTTACGTAGGATATGGGTAGTTCCCATGAGCACTATCTTTTGAACTTCAGCCATTTTGGGGTTTCCTGGTATCTGAGCTAGGTAGTAATCAGCCCGTTTCGCTGTCATTCCTAGGGCACCTATGACAATAGGTATTGTTTTCGTCTTCAGATTCCACATTTTGTTAATTTCTATTTCAAGATCTTTATATTTGCTCAGTTTTTGGTAGGTCTTGACAGATACGTTTATATCGATTGGGACAGTCATATCAATGAGGAGGCATGATTTTTGTCTGAAGTCTTTCAGTATGATGTCTGGCCTATTTGCGTCTATCTTTCTGTCAGTTTGAATGGTGAAGTTCCAGAGGAGTGCAATGTGATCATTTTCAAGTACTGGGGGTGGTTTGTGTTCCCACCAGTTTTTATCATGGGGCAAATCCAGGTTTTTGCATATTACCCAGTGAATATATTGTGCAGCTCTATCATGCCTGTTGAGATACTCTGTAGGCGCAAGCAGACTGCACATGGAGACAACATGATCGATGGTCTCATTTTGTTGTTGGCATATACAACATAATGGGGAGCTGCCGTTCTTTAATATGTTGGCCTGATAGTTCTTTGTAGGTAGGCATTGATCTTGGGCTGCTATGATAAACCCCTGTTTCTGATTTCAAGCCAGAGGCCATTAGCCATTGATGGGTAAGGGCTTTGTCAATATCTGCATTATTCGCTCTCTTTGGGTATTTGCCATTGAGAGGTTTTCCATGCCATTTTTCAGTCATAATATCTAAGGCAGCAATTTTAGCACGGGTTTTCAAGCGCTTAGCTTTTTCTGCAGGTGTTTCTAGTTCGTCTAATTCTTGAATTTGTTGCAATTGGAATTCACTTAGATATTCCTTTGCCTGTTTTGTTACTGAGTAAGATGCTTTCTTGCTTTCATGTTTTAAGACAAGTTTTAGCATCCAGTCCTCAGAGTTTTTCAGATAGGTGTCTAGGCCAATTGTGGCTACCTTCATTGATAATGGCAGCAGTAGAAGTCCTCGGCCTCCCTCTTTTCTTGGCAGATAAAGACGTTCTATATCTGCCTTAGGGTGATGCATTCTATGCATTGTCAACAGTTTTCGTATTTTTCTGTCAACATTACATATTTCAGTAATTATTATTATTATTATTATTATTATTATTATTATTATTATTATTATTATTTATTTATTTATTTATTTTCCCATTTATTGAAAGATAGACTGTCGACTTATAGCGTTTAAGACAATTTAATTTATAAACTCAGTCTTCATACTCCGAAAATACTCATTCAACATTTAAAAACAATTTCTTTCTTTCGCGAATATAGCGTTATAGTATATCTGTAATTAATAAATCTAAGATTTTACTGGGATTTTTTTTTTAATCAGCAAATGTGCCATATCACCGATGACATTCTCTTTTAAAAGATGAACCCTTACAAAATTTCAGGTCCCTCGGTTGAAATACTGTAACCTACAACATACAACTTGGACACACGCGCGCACATAGAGAGTGCAGCATCAGCATTATTATTTCACGACCGCTTTCAATGTAGGTATGGATTAGACGGTACATGAAATAGGTAGCAATGAAGGTGGTGAGGAGCCGGAGAAGATATAATGAGAGGGTTAGTGGCTGAAAAAATATGTGAGAGGTACCGTAGAAGTAGGGAAGACAGCGTTCATGCGGCAGAGAAGCCGTGAGGAGAGGGGCAGTAAGAGTAAAGGGCTGAGGAGTGAGGGAGAAGATTCTAGAGGAGCGTTGTGGAGCTGAGGATTAAGGCAGCCATCTTCACTACCCATATTAGCGTTCCTTGTGCTAAGCTTGCACTAGTATGCAGATTTTCTCCAGTATCACATGTTGTCAACTGTTGCAATCACTTACCATCTCTTTTGAGATTTAGCATTATGTCAGGAAGAGCACCCACCCTTTTTCACAATTTCGTCTCATGACTCTCTAGGTCTTTCTCTTCAACTAACATCACCCACTTTGAGCGCTCAGCATTTTTTAAGCAGCTGTCGTCATCCACACTCATCACATACCCAAACTAACGCAGTCTCTTTTCTTGCATATTTCATGTTTCCTCTTACAGCTTTTCTCTCAGGTCATTTTTTTTCTCCGTCCTTCATGCATACTAACGCTACACAACCAATAACGCATGTACACTATATTCCTTTCTACCCTTCAAGGCCTATAAATACTGGACTAAGTAGCAACGTACTCTGCACACAGATAACAGTCTGACCTCCATTCTGAAGGAAAGGCACTTTGTTACTAGCACAATTTGTATTTTCCAGAACTTTTTCCCATCCATTCGTTCTCAGGCTAATATACTTTCAGAGTACCCGACCCCAGCTAATAATTAGGTTATGTAAGTGACAGAAACTCTTGAATACTTCTAAGGAACTACCTAGGCAGATCGAAACAGTAATATTCAGGGTTCGAGACAGTAATAATCAAAAGATTTAATTTTCCAAGAAGTTCCTATGTATGGAACTGATTTTAGTAAATGAAGCGTACATAGAACTGCATTCACTTTTTAGATAGAACAGCTTTCCTCTTGGTGTTCTACATTAACCAGAACGATACGAACTTCAATGATCCCCAGTTTTTCTTGTGTGCCCTTTTCCTAAACGCTTGTCCTAACAAGAATTAGAGCTCCATCACTGTTAGGTGGTCCAGCGGCGCATTCGTTCACCATGACGCGTATTTCTATGACCCGCACTCGTTCACCATCACGAGTAGTTCTATGACCCCACACAATTGCTAGATAGTCGTTGTCCCTACGATGGGCTCATCCGACCTTTTAAGTGGTATTGATCATTTTTATTCCATTTTATCATCTATTTATTTTTATCCTGATGCATTTGAGCAAACAGTCTCAGTGGCCGAGCCTTGTTGAGAGAGTTGGTCTAGTCGTTGATGACCCGACCATACAACAGGTTGTGTTGGACCACGTGTCACCAGTAACACTCGCAAACGACCTGACATGGGCTGGACAAGTCGTCACAATCCAAAACAGTTCTTATTAGGAGCCATTGTTCTCCTTGATAGGTATGGAGATGATATCTCACTTGCTCGTTCCATTTTTCCTATGGTTTCTAGAGACAGATGCCCTAAAACAGATCTAATCTAAAAGTCAATAGCTTAAACCTTAAAGATGTTATGTCAATAATGCGAGCCATGCAGATTAGATTTGTTCTAGAGAGAAAAGCGAACGTGTACAAAAGCATTCCTAAATAAGGTAAAAATCCACATGAAGCGAAGAATAAAGATCTTGAATCACTTCAGTAAACAAATTAAAAATAGTGAGGAGTCTGGTTTAAAAGAAAGCGGGAGCACATTTATACTTAACTATAAAAAAGATAGGGAAAAGAGTAATCAGGGCGGTAGAGGATATAAAAACGAATCCTAATTCTTTCTATAAATTCACAAAAGAATCAGCTTCAGTGCGTTACAAGATAGAGCCTTTGTGTGATGGAACTAGCCCAAAAGGATAAGTGAAATACTTAATAAGACCAAAAGGTTTTCACCCATCATCAAGGACATATGGAAATGAATCAGCAAGGTTTGTTTTCCGACGTAACAATTCTATATCGATAAGTGGTAACCATTAATTACATTGACAAAAAAGATCCTGATGATTTCTCAGTAATTCTCTGAAAATCACGTAAGACTCGAGCAAAACTGCAGTAGATACCTCAGAAATGAACGTTGCTGCATAGTACTATAAGTTTTACCTTCCCTAAGTACCAGAGATCCCAGACGAATCTACATCGTAGCAAGAAGCACAACTAAGAGTAACAGTATGAACTATCTCGATTAATCAGAAACTGACCACTGGAGGAGAGTTGTGAAAATAAAAATAATATTAATGGCAGTGCCCCAGCATGGCCACAGCCAATAAGCTGGGACAGGCGAAAGAAAATAAAGAAAAAATATAGAGAGATATGCATTGTCACATATACGCACATACGTCGTATATTAATATAACACACATGCACATATACACATACGCGCGCGCGCGCGCACACACAATGGTTTCAAATTTCGGCACAAGGGCAGCAATTTCGGGGTAGGAGCTAAGTCGATTGCATTGCATTGACCCTAATGCCAAACTGGTACTTATTTTATCGACCCCGAAAGGATGAAAGACAAAATCGACCTCAGCGGAATTTGAACCCAGAACATAAAGACGGACGAGATGCCGCCAAGCATTTTGTCCGGCATGCTAACGATTCTGCCAGCTGCCCCCCCCCACACACACACACACATGCACATATTATATTGATAGGAGTGAGGCTGAGAACTAAGCCCAACCTGCATGTTAAATTCTTCACTGAACTCATTACCAACTTTTACTTAGCTGACTGCATCTCTGTGCAAAGCATACACTATTCTTACAAGTCATTCATTTCCACGTAGCTTTCCCAAAGATTACCAGGCAACATGTCATGCTACCCGTCAAAGACCGTCACCAGATTAACAAATGCTAAATAGAGAGGTCTAATCGTCACAAAAAAATTCTTTAGCATTTGTCTCACTATGAAGAGAACATCAGTAGTACTTTATTGGCACAAATCCGAAGTGCATTTCATTTAAGCTGATCCTCTACCAAACTGTTCTAATATTCTTTTCATTACTGTCATAAGCTGGTGCAACTGTTTGATACATCTGTAGGGAGCTGGATGTGATGTGCCATATCAATTCGATATGATGTAGCCCACTACTGAATGTAGCGTATAGATGTAACGCTTCAAGGTTCTCGCGTCGGAGTAACCAGTGAACATCGAAGAATTAACACCAAGAAGGAAGAAATGTTATTTACATATATTTATTCGTTTACCCGACAAGTTGTTACAGAGACAGTAGCAATTCTAGTGATAGTGACGACAAAGATGACTCGCTGGTTAGTAATTGATATGTAGAAGAAGGATGTCTGTCAGTAGAGAGGGAAAGAGTAAGGTTGGCATGGTGCTGACTAGAAAGGATAAAGACGGCATCGTCTTTCTTGCGGCCGAAAGCTTCTCCTCGCATGTCAAGCGAAGGGCGAAGGGAAGTGGTGCTCTTGGTTAAGGCTGATGCAAAAGCGAGTGTTGCTCTTTGGTCTGGCTGACACCTAAGAGCCGGTGTTGCTCCTTAGTCATAGCTGACACATCAGAAGAAGAGATAGAAAATTCTCTGTTATATAGACTATGGTCAGTAATGTAGGTCAAACCTTAAACAAAGGACTGATCTTTCCTTGACCAGTACAGGTCCTAGGGAGTGGAGTGTTTCCTTATCAATCATCTAGTGTGGAGGATTTCCCGCTCGTTTTGACAAGCAACAAGCCGGTGGATTTGGTTTCAAATCTTAGGCAGGGTCAAGCTAGACCCTTACACATCTGTACTTGTTTCTTTGTAAAGCATCTCCTTTTCCCTCGTAGAAATGGACAATTATACGAAATTGGATGAAGATGTTTTGAAGGCAAAAATCAAAGAAAACTCAAATATCACTACAAAAGAACTTGCAGAAGAATTGGAAGCTTCTAAAAGTACAGCTCATGAACACCTAATGAAGCTTGGATACATTTCTCGCTGTAATGTATGAGTCCGTCGCAAACTCTCAGAAAAGAATTGTTTGGACCAGTATTCTGTTTGTTATATGCTTTTAAAACGGAATGAACGCATGCCTTTTTTGAAACAACTTGTGACTGGAGATGAAAAACAGATTGTGTACGAAAACGTAGTGCAAAAAAGATCCTGGAGTTTGCGTCAGTATCTCTCAAAACAACAACCAAAGACAAATATCCATGCCAAAAAATCTACCCTTTGTGTTTGGTGGAATCATAAAGGTATTATTTATGAGCTTCTCCCACAGAACCAGACCAATTAATCCTCGTGTGTACTGTCGTCAGCTGGCTAATTTGGACAAAAAATTTTAAGAATTGAGGCCGGAGATTACCAACAGAAAAGGGGTAAGGTTCCAACAAGACAATGCCCGACCCCATGTGTCTTCGGCTACCCGAACAAAGTTACATGGATTTGGCTGGGATCTCTTATCCCATCAACCATATTCTCTTGATATTGTGCCATCCGACTACCACTTGTTTTTGTATCTACAGAACTCATTGCAAGGAAAAGCATTTAGCGATTTAGATGGAGTCAAAATGCTTCTTGATAACTTTTTTCTTCAAAACCAGTCGAATTTTATGCTGATGGAATATTTAAATTGCTTGATAGATGGGTAAAGGCCATTGATAATAATGGAAATTATTTCATTGAATAAAATTTATTGAAAGGTCAATTATTTATATTCTTTTCTGCATATTAAAAAACGCTCAGAACTTTCCGGACAACCTAATAACATCAAAAACGAAGTGTGGGCAAGGATTATGGCAGCATTCACCAACAAGGAGACAGTCCAGAAAAGTTGCAGGAGATCC